>NC_092015.1:11115091-11419034 GCF_042242105.1 Pempheris klunzingeri | reverse complement strand
TCCTGTCTCGATAGCCCTGCACTGTCTTCTCCTCCTCCTCCATCAGCCGGTCATTTCCTCAGACAGTCATTCAGTCAGTCGACCAGCCGGGCGATCAGTCAGTGAGACCGCTTTGTTGGTTTGTGGCTTTGCTGTGTCAGCATCAGTTCTGTGCCACTAGCTTGCTTGAATTTTAAGATGACAAAATCAAAACACTCGCAGTATTGAGTTGGATACATCAGAGCTTTCAAAAAATCTGAGTATTTACAACTTTGATGTTGGCATGAACACTACTTACAAGGCGGAAATTGGTAATTGGTAATTATGGTGATTACTGGAAACGTGAACGCGACATAAGGCAAAGGCTAGAGACAAAGCAATGGTGTGTTTTGTGTCTTGTCAGTGAGGGTTCACACAACTATACATACAGAAGAACAATAAGTGTGTGGGTGTGCGAAATGAGCCTATAAGCAGATTTACATAGTGTGTGAGCAGCAGTGCTTGTTAATGTCTTTGTATTTGTCTACTGTAAGGAACATGAATAAATAATCAAATGTTCAACCGTGTGTGTGTGTGTGTGTATTAGTGAGCACACATCCATAATGAATGTTACCCAGCTGTATTATGATAATAAATCTGGTTATGCTCTCAATATTCCTCTGTGCAGCTGACAGAGATTTTTATGAATCATTTCTACTGGGGCTGCAGGAAGCTGCTTGTATTGGCTGTCATACAAAGATGCAGGAAGCAAGTCTGCTTTAATATGGAAACACAATAGGATAATAAAGTACTGCCCACATGGATTTCTATCTCTACTTGAACTGCCGCTCACTGCTCTTCTCTCTCTTGCTCTCAGTTAAAACCAGGAAGCCTGAGCCTGAATGCATACGCGCTCGCATATTCGCATACTCTCCATTTAACCTGATGACTTATTCATACACACTCTGTGTCTCTGCGTCCGCTTATTGCACATAGAAATTACACTTTAACAACTTTCAGTGATTGGTGTGTTGCCCAGTTTCTGCTCCTCTTTTTTTCTGTGCTGACATGTGATTCTTGCAGCCTGCTCATGAGATGTTTGTTTAATCTCTCGCTCGCTCACTCTTGGACTATGTTTCCTTCCCCTCCTGTTTACACTGGATGTGCAGGCACAGCCTTTTGTCTTTATGGAGCGACTCCCTGCTGGCATGGTGCCTAGAACAACTCTCTAATCTAATAAACAGTATAATCAGGCCACTGCTCCTGCCGGGGTGTTTCACCCGAGTGTGAGCCCCAGTGGTAGAGGGAATTGAAGGTTTATGGCCTAATGGGGACTGGCTTGTATGGGCCTTGGTCTCTGTGTTGTTAACCGTCTGTTGCATATTATCAGTGTGTCAGCTGTAGTGTGCTTGTATGTTTGTGTGTCTGACTCAGAGCATCTGCTGTGTGTGGACACTCAAGTCCAAGTCTGCAGGCTGAGTTGAGAGTGCAGCATTGAGGTCTTCTCCCAGCCTCTTTGTGGCTCAGCAGGAGCTTCAGATCTGGGCGGGAGGTGGAGGTTTGGGGTGCACCGCTCGGTAAAACCTCCTCTCTCCGCAGGAGTTACAGCATCTCTCTGCGGAGGCAGAACACACTACTGGGGCTCTCGGAGCTTATTCTGATTCCCTGCCTGTCCTCCTCCTCCTCTGCCTCCTGCTGCTGCCGCTGCCTCTTTTCTCTCAGCTTCTTATCATCTGCAGTTCCACCTCATTGCCATACCAATACCAAACCTTCATTTATTACCATGTGAAGAGTTTTGTTGAGACACTCACTAAGAAAATTATACACAAAATATTGACTGTTACAGAATTATTTAATTTCCAAATGTTGTTTTGTGTATTTGAATTAAATTTGTTAGATTAAATATAGTTTGAGTGGGTTTAGATAAAGTTAGTGTGATCACACTGGCTCCGAATTCCTCTCACATTGTTTTGTGCCAAGTCCCTCACCATCTCTCATTACAGTCTGTCCCCTCAGACACTTTCCTCAAGAGCCCGTTCCTCTCCCACTGTTCCTCCCCCTGTTTTCCTACATTTCTTCTCTTCCTTCCCCGGTCTAAGTGTCTAAGTCGGCACCTCACATGTTAACTCTCTACAGAATGGATTTGTGTTTGAGGTTAGAAGAAAGTCTGTACAGGCACCTATAATTGCTGAGTGAACACCAGACATATGCAAGTTCAGTTTAAAGTTATTCACAGGTTCAGTTACTCCATGTACTCCATTATGCTATGTTACACAAAGTTTATGCACGTTTCAAACATGCTCTAATGTGTACAGAAAACTATGATTCTGCAGAGACTTTTCTTCTCAAATACAAACGCTTTGATAATGGCTCTCAATGAGATATTGATAACATTTTGCTGATATGTAGGGAAGTAATTATGGATGTATTAAACAGTTAAAGAGGAGTCAACTGTTAAATACATTGATTAAATCTATTGAAAATTGCTCCCCTTATATGCTGAAAGAGCATCACCTGCTTTCTGCCTCCCGGTGTTTATAACGCATGCACATTAGTGTCTTTGTCTGGACAAACCTGGACACAGCTGCACAAACACGTGAATAATATCTTGATATGACTGTTTTCGTTTTGTTTTTTAATATTTGTTGGACCCAATCTTTTAAAGTTTTGTGTTTTGATTATTTGAAAAATGATTTTGTCTATGAAATGCAGAAAGTGTAAAGTCAAATGCTGATTATAAATTCCTGGAGCCCAGGGTGACATATTCAATTTATATTCAACAGTTCAGTCTATTGATATTCAGTTTACTATCACGCCTTTATGAGAGAAAATATTCAACTAATTGATTATCAAAGATGTTGCAGGTAAACTTTCTGTCAATCTACCAATCAGTTAAGCAACCAGTTCTTTCCCTGCTCTTGGTATTTTTTTGGGCTGAGTATAAGGAGTCATTTCAGCAGGAAGAAGAAGATGAAAAGTACGTTCCCTCTCCCCAGTGTTGATAAGCAAATGGATCTCATAGACCACTAATGGGGAAGTGAATTAGTTTGACAGAAGCTAGATGAATGAGATGACACCACATGAGATCCCCACTAATGTAGTGAAATGGCTGGTATGTGATTAGAAATGAGCATATTTCAAAATGAATCACTGGCTGGATGCCGGAAAGTTTGAGAAGCTGTAACTTTTTTAAATGAACCGGTTGAACCGTAAAGCTTTATTTTGGGATGCTGAGAGCTCTCTTTAAGTGTCAAACAGGCTTTAAAGGCCTAATTAGTCATTTTTGTGACCATGTAAATCTATTTTAGTTTGGTTATTGTTTAGAGTTACAAATGTAAAAGCAGCCTATTTTTGTTTCCAACCTTTTAGTAATAACAACACATGCGTTATTTTCTGAACAATTTCAGATGTTGCAGAAGTAAATAGATAATATTGCAGCAACAGAAAACATCTAAAAGTTTTTTTTGTTTTGTTTCTCTCCACGTATTCAGAGACCTGTAGTCATTTTGATATTTAAAGCGGGGTCAAGTCTTCCTCTTGCTTATATTTGCTTCCCATATTGTACAGTTAAAGGAATAGTTATTCTACAGTAAATTAGATTGATGCTGCTGTTGCCTGGCACATACCTTCTTGTAAAACCACAATGTGTCATTTTTACACTTTGGTTTTTGATCAAAATGCACAAATGAGACATAACTTGTGTCCTGGTAAGCTTTAGAGGTGCTGGTAGGTAGATTTTGATCATAGCCATAGCCAGGCTAACCCTTTCCCCCTGTTTCAATTCTCTATGCAAAGCTAATTGTTTCTTAGCTGTACTTGTGTATTTATTCATAACGGACAGATATGAGAGTGCTGTCGATCTTCTTGTGTAATTCTTGGCAAGAAAGCAAATAAGTATGTTTCACAAAGTACTGAACTATTCCTTCAAGTCGAAACGTTTTCATGTATCTGTACTTGAACATACTGGTGTATGATTGTGGAGACTGAAGTGTGTAGAAGTCAAGGTTTACTCTGCCCCTAGGTCCTAATTCAATAATAACTTGCTAATCACTCGACCTGTGGTTCTAATTACAAGTGCTGTTAAGTGCTCCTTGTTTCTAATCAGTTGATGGGTGGAGAGGTGGGGAGGGTGTGAATACTGTTCTACTTAACCTTGAATTATGCATTACACAGTCCAGTCCTGTTGTGACCAGTGTCATTATAGAACATGTCTTACATTTTATGTTTAAGCTATTTAAATTATTTCAATGAGCATTTTCATTATTTCATCTATTAGCTGTTTCAATAACTGTGTGTGTGTGTGTTTGTCCAGGGGAAGGAGACGACAGAGGAGGAGGATGAAGTCGCTGTGGGGATGGAAAAAGGCTTTATGGACGAATTCTTTGAACAGGTTTGTTTCTCTCACAGTCCTGATCCTCTTCTCTCTCTGTCAGTCACTAACATTTCCATTCACACATTTATTGGGTTGATAGTAGGCTAGTAATTCACCATCTTAAATTAAAGTCCAGGTCATTTGCTACACTAAAATCTGCCCAGGTATCATATCATCACCTGATATTGAATCTAATTGTGATGGTTTTTCAGAGCTCTGTAATCAATTTCATGCCATTTCTCACCCGTGGGGAGCAGTGATGTGACGTATAGCTATTGATGTTGCTGATGTGGCATGGATCGTTATGTATTTAATTTCATTTCAAATGGCCTTGAATGATTCAATAACACAACAACATTCTTCTTGCCCAGCTCTGAATAGCAGCATTTGTGATTTCACTTTTTTCTTTCCAGTCTCTCATCTTGTGCATGACAGATACTATACGCACAAAGCCTGTGCAAAAGTGCATCTACGCATGCATTATTGTATTTCCCTGTTCACGCTGTGCACATGTGCTGGGAACAGAAACTGAACATCGTCATGCCACTCAGGGGGGGGGCTGCTACATACATCTCCCACAGCAAATGGTCTAGAGGGAAAAAGCAGGGTAACTCAGCTCAAATAAGAATCAGGCTGAGGGAGACTTTGCATCTCCTAAATAATCCATATTTATCGCCGCATTTACCATGCCTTTCATTCTCTGTGATTGGTGTATATTTCATGATTTATGAGCCAGTCCATCCAGTTTTTAAAATGTCTCTGTACATGTCAATTTATCTACATGGGGGATTTAACTTTGAAGTATTTAAATCACCATTGCAAATGCTGCTACAAAGGCAGATCCTGAGCGGCTGAATGCCGTTCATCAGCATTTGTGAGTTATGAAAGAGATCTGACAATCAGCACTTTGATATGTGAGTTTTCAAAGCAACATGAGATGACAAACACATCATCACAGAGGCTAAATCACCGTTAACTGAGCTACAGGTGCATCAGTCATAAACCCTGTACAGATATTTAATACATCATGGAGAGCACTCTCAAAAATCGTCACATATTGTGTTGGACCTGCTACATAAACAAAGGGGTTTGACAATTACTGGTAGTTGAGGTAGGCTTAGAAGTCATTTTAAATTCACATATTCAATATACCTTCAGCCATATATGACCACGACCATTAATTCAAGCAATTTGGCGGCACATGAATAGATTTGGTACTCAGTCATTCTGCTCAGCGCTGCTCCCATGCAGCTATAACTGCCTGCTCCTCAGCAGTTTAACTCCCTCCACCTCCCCCGCCTCCTTACGCATTAGCATTTAGATTTCTCCATTCAGTATGAGTTCATGTAAATTTAAGAGTTGTGCATCTGTGTCTGTCTGAGTCACACTTGTGCAGGTTTATTTTACAGCCTCATGGTTGCAAGGCTACACTGCTAAACCAAAATGTATATAATATATAATATAATATAATTGATATATATGATGATAAATAGTGAAAGAGAATCCTGACTGACCTGTTTGTACGGCCTAATATGACCCACCTTCATAGAAAGGTTTGTAATGGTGCCTTATCCATTGATCCATCCATTTCCCAAGTTACTTGTCCTGGCCATGGTTATAGTGGAAACAGAACAATGCCCCAATATGCTGATCCAAAGAAGTTCCTCCAGGCACCCGAGTTCTTCTAATGTGTGCTTGATCAACTTGTGAGTCTCCTCCCAGTTGGTCATGCCTTGAAAGCTTCCAATTGGAGGTGACCAGGATCTTCCTTACTAGGTGCCCAAACTACATGAACTGGTACATGTAAAGAAGCTGCAGCTTGATTCTGAGTTCTTGAGCCACTGAGCGGACGAGCCCTGCAAAGCCTCGACTAAAGCTTGTAACCATTGCTTAGGGTTGGAATGAGGACTGACAACCAAACCGAGAGCTTTGTTTTATAGCTCAGCTCTTTGTATCACCATGAATGGAGCATAGTGTAATATCAGGCAGAGCAACATTTGTTGATTGTTAAAAATGGCATAAAAACTAATTGATTAATGATTAACTCTAGGTACATTTTCATTTCTTGAGCTCCTGTCATCAAAATCAAAAAACATCCCAATATCAAAGATATTGACACCCAGGTGCTGCGGCATCATGATACTATGACAGCAAGCTAAACTAAAACTTTTTCATCATTGTGTCTGCATTTATTCATAGCAGCAGGGAGACAACTGTGTCATGAGGCCAAACAGGAAAACACAGCATGACCCCCTATCATTTGCATCAAACACATGTAAATAAAACATGTAACTCTGACATACCTTGGGTCTCCAACCTCCCTTTAGATAAAAACATCAGAAAAATTATCTCTGATACTAGAACGTTTTAATTGAATGAAATCAATGAATCAGACAGGGTGTAATATAGTCCCAGGTCGCTAAAGACAAGACGCTGCAGGCAAAAACATTGTTTTTTCACGCACTGGTCAATTTTGGGATTGGGCTATTTTTCTTCCATAATGTCTTCTTTCAGGCAAATAGAAAGAAAACATCCAAAATAAATAATATGTACATTTATTTGACTATTATTTTACATATTTTACTTTACACTTATATACATAAATTCATATCTTTAAAGCCTGTTTTCTTAAAATGAGTTTTTCCTTATACTCCAGAAGTCTCTACAAAACTTTCACAAACTTTACACAAACTTTCCAGTTTAATTCCTGTCTATATTCTGAAATTGATCTCATTCATAGCCTGATTTATATAATATTGTGTTCTGATAAGAGGGGGGGGGGGGGGGGGGGGGAATACAAAAAAAGAAAATTGTTTTAGTGTATCTTCTGATTTTATGGAGTGAAAAAAAGAGGTGCAAATGTATTCTGTAAAAACCTTTGGCTATAGCAAGTCAACAAAATGAAGCAATCATTTTGACTCTGGTTCTATTCAATGTTCAAATCTGGAAATGTTTGCAAATTAGCACATATTTAATTAGATAAGGGACCATTTGAATCTTCAAACAAAATTTCTGTCTCAATGCAAGTAATAAATTGGAGAAGTTTCAGTTTTTTTTAACAGGAGTGTTTAGGACTCAAATGCAGCACACAGTACGTCCGAAAACTCAAAGTCACGTCTATTATGCTTGGCAAGCACGTGAATGCAGTTCGGAATAACAACCTGGTTCAGAGCCTTTGTGTGTGGGACACCTGGGATTCCAGCTGGTGAAGTCGGATAGGCGAGCCGGGGAGCGGAGCAAGGAAGGTGAGCTCACACTAACCTAGGACAGGTCAGTGGGAGCTGGTGGTACAGTGAGGACTGCAGCAGGAGCAGAGCACTAGGTCCAGAACCAGGTGAGCGGTCAGAGGGAGAGTCGGAGCCAGGAGGGGGATCAGAAAACCAGCCCGTGGAATCAAAGGAGCCAAAAGGCAGGGAGCAACAAGCAAAGAGGTTCCAGGAAGGACAGGGACAAAACCCGGGACAGAGACAGCAGGTTGGTGAGAGAGGCGATCGGTCCAGGAATGAATGCTGGGGAGTCTTGCATCAAGGAGCGAAGAACAATCTGCCAGTGAGTGAGTGATCAATGAAGGCTTAAATACTGGCCTAATGAGTGATCAGTAGCAGGTCAGTGGAACAAGTGATGGGAGTTGGCTGATTGGTGGAAGCGTCTGGCAGGTGAGTGGGGAACTACTGAGAGGAGGGTTATCCAGAAGACTGACTGTGACACACGTGTTAGATAAACCTTTTACCCTATTCACCTGTAGTGTCCTCCCTAAAGACCCCAGGTAGGTATTTAAGGATTCCACCATTTATGGAGAGAGATGTTGTCAGACTTACATCAGAGGCCAAAGTCCAATAAAACAAGAAGGACATCATCTGCAAATAGAAGAAGTGCCACCCTGATATCACCAACTGCCTTCATATCCTGCCAATTAATATCAAAAAAAGAGGTAATGACAAAGCACCTCCTTGTCAAGTTCAGTGCCTACATTGCATTTGCTTGTCTTCATGCTGAAATTTACTCAAATATCTCACTTTGATCTCACTCTGAGTGTAATGGGAATGAATGCCTCCCAGCTCTCCCTGCACCCCATATTCTAGCAACAGCAGTCTAGAACTCTATAAAGCATACAATTTTATTTCATTTTTTTAGCGTAAGGTGAAAATTTAGCATTTTATGTCTATACCTAGGACAAAATCTACCCAGTTTAAGATTTGATAATCATTACAGGGGTAATATGTGTATAACTTCAAAATTACACTTAAAACACTTTAATTATTTAAGCTCCGAGGGAACACTGCAGTCATTTGTCATTTCCGTTCCGCTGCTCCTCAACACTGACAGACAGTCTGTATCCATCCATGATATCGAAATTTACGTCTCTTTATCTGCCTGGAATTTCAGTCTGTTACATCTGTCTCAAGTTAGTAAGTGAAGAAAGAGCAATTTGAGTGAAATGTGAAGATAGGGGGATCAACAGAGAGCAATTTGAGACTGAGCTAGAAGCCGGGGGCAATGGCGAGGGAGACATTTTGAAATGAGAGTGATTTGGATAAGTCAGACAGCAAGACCAGCGAGGAGGAACGTGTAGTAACATGTGACGGAGGGAGATGTAGATAGTGAAGGGAGCAGAGGGTGAGAAGAAGTAATCAGCCTCTCACCCTGACTGGGTGCATTAATTAAGCTTTCAGAGGTGATCTGGAGGGATAGCAGACGGTGGCGAGACAGCTGCAGCCCTCAGTCCTTCACTCACACCATTACCATGACCCTCAGAGTGTGAATATTGATTTCATAATGTGTTTGTGGCTCCGTCTCTTTCTGGTTTTGTGCCATTATATATATAAAGGTGTGATATACACTCTAGCAACATATCTATATGTGTGTTTGTGTGGATGTAACTATATGGCAATGCAAGGATAAGGCTGCATGTTATCACGGTCAAAGAAACCAATGCCAGCAATAAATGTGTCCTTTTAACAAGATGTGAACTTTTATCCAAATCCTCTCAGATCCCAAGTGGAAAGTGAATCTAATGGGCGGTTTAATTAGTCAGTACTTGTGGCTTTCAATTACATATGCTTTGTTGCTACAGTAAAAATATTATTGTAGACATAAACGCCTGAAAATCTCATTATGTAAGTCAAGTGAATGTGCATTCATTATTTTTGGACTTTTTATAGTGTTGCATTCCAGGCATATTTGTGAATTTGCCACTGATTGTCAGGTTTAAAACACTAGAAGAGCTTTATTATCACGTATGAGTGACATATTTCTTCTTCTTAATTAACATGGTCAGTGAAATTTATTCCTCTCATCTCATCAAACTAGCAAAGCCGTGTAGAAGCACAACCTTTGAGTTCGAAAATGAGATGTTGAAGTTGGTGATATGTTTTCTGGAGTGGCTAGATTATTACAGATTGCAGCTGCGATGAAGTCTTTACCTTCTGTCATTCAACAGCAGGTATGACATCTGATGGAGGCTGTTTACCTTCACACTTTTTGCCTTCAGTCTGAATGTGTAAGAACGAATCTACACCATATGCTGTATGTTGATTTCACACTTTTGATAGAAGTGTGTGCACGCATGTGTCTGCAATATGTGATGCTTAGTTGAGGCTATAATCTCACGTGATCATGAACTAAGCTGTAACACTGATAATGCTAAAGTATCTATTGTGTGTCAGCACTTAAATGTTAATTAAATCTTCTACATCAAACTTGTCAATGTTTTATCAGGCTGTAAAAGGTTTGTATACATCAGTATTGTTGGAAATCAGGTTTATATGTTGAATTATGATCAAGTTAGAGACACACAATATTCAGATTTTCCATCTATTACTTTAAGTTTTTAACGGTATATACCTCAAAGTTTGTAATTAAGAAAAATTCACCCTTTAACCACTGATGTTTAGGATATTTAGGGAAATTTGCTCGATAAAAGTGATCCTCAGCCTCATCTTTATGTATTTGTCATACAATGAGGTGCATATTAACCACCATTACACTTGTCAGTACTCTTCTTATTGTGTAGCAAAGCTCATTTCATGCCCCCAACATCCTTTTCCAGGTGATGCAAGAATGAAATGAACAAAAGCAAGACAGACTTACTGTGGCCCCAAGTCTTCTAATCATTGTCACTACCAGATAAAAATTAGACTCAACTAAAACTAAAATTAGGTGATAAAGTAGGAAAAAAAGTTTTAGACCTCAGGGATGTGGCTGGTGTTATCCAGCCTTTGAACAAGATACAGACAAATAACATGTATACCAGCATGTCATGTTCATGAAGAATACTTATAATGTCGGTGAAGCAGTCATGTGAGTGTTTGTTTATTTGCCTCTGCATGTATGTGATCTTTTCAGCAGTGTCTGAAATTAGTTTTTCCCCCACACCAATAAAATGTGCCTGATGTCTTATGAGACCTGGGAGAAGCACGGTGACTCACTAACACAACTCTCTCTCAACAGACACAGCTTAAAATGGTTTAATTTTCTGCTCACTCTCCATCTCTTTCCCTCCGTCCTCTCAGTATTCCCGCCTCACTCTTACTTTTTAACTTTGTGATCTCTCCCCACGTGTCTGTCTTACTTTGTTTAACCCTGTGCTCACCTCAGTGTGCCTTCTGTGGTGCCTGGTCTCTCCCCAGTGGTCTTCCTGAGCCAATTATGTTGTTATTAAAAAACAGATCCAATCAGCAGCTAATTAAAGAGATAATGGGAGAATAATGACCGAGGGCTGAGAGGAGGAAAGCTCGAGAATATATGGATGGAGAGACGAATGGAGCATAGAGCTGTAAGGAGTGACGGAGGAAAGGTGGACTCATGGAAATGATCCTACTTCTCTCTTGATTTATTACCTCAGTAAACACTTTTCTAATGTGTTTATGGTCTCAGTCACTAGTTTCAAGTCATTCAACACAGCATGATGTTTATTTTGTAAATTATGATCATGTTTAGATTAAAATAGACCATAAAGCAGGGTTGTTACCATAGCAATATGTTAATCATAATAGAGAATAGACTATCCATGACACTGTAAATTTGACTAAGCCCGAACTTGTTTTTAGTTGTTGTCCATGTTTTTGTCTTAAAATTTTGAATGTTTTCACTTCATGAAAGTTAATCATAAGATTTTGAGCCATGCTTTGAGCCCCGAACACACTTACTATGACTTGGCTAACTCTGAACCAAGTTTCACGAAATTTGGTTTGTCATAAAAGAAAGAGAAGTATGAAAGAGAAATTGAACATGATACTAGTTAAATTCAGTTATTGAAGTGGATTTTGTAGTGAAGTCTGCATCTCTCCATGCATACTGTATTTGTTTACTAGAAGATCTTGACAGCCCCAATTATGGCTGACGGTCAGACATATAGTGGTGACATACAGTAGCGGCCACTATTTATGTTTCTACATGTATGGACCATCCACTTACTGCCGAAAAGAAAAACTACTTGGGAGCAGGCAGGTTGTGTACCAGTGCTGTGAGAGCGTTCACTCCTCTATAGCCACGTACATGGATCTCATTTGCAGATTTTGGCATTGATTTGCCGTCGTATTCATACAGGCTATAAGTGGACTGCAAATGGAAAAGCCGAACCAAAGACATGCCCAGGGAAATAAACATGGATGTTTGCAAGAGAAGAATGAATGGAGAACAGGCTGGCCTGTAGTGGCACAGGTGTAGAGGAGGAGAAAGTGATCAGGGTAGATGACAGACTGAGATGAAAGTAGGGATTGATGAAGTCAGTGACAGATGTGACCTGCTGCTCGTCCAGCTGTTGCCTGAGCCAGAGGCAGCACAGCTGGTGACAAGGCAGCAGTGAAGAGGAGGGAGGTGATTGGTGATTTGGAGTGTCAAACCTGGATCTTGGTGGCAGATGATGCCGTGAAGTGCAGAGTTCAAATGAGGGTTTGCATGTGATGCACCTCCAGGGTCAGTTTTCTTTACTACAAGTGAATAATGTGCTTAAAGGCAGGGAGGGTCTGGGACTTATTTTAGAATCACTTCTAGTTGTATTGATGGAAATGTTCATAATAGCCATCAATAAATGAAATAATTCATCATATGAAATGATTGGACAGCCGACCTGCCTGTCTACCTACGTAAATGCCTACCTGCGTGCACCCTGCAAGTGCATGAACGGTTTCTTCCACAAGGCTACAGCTAGGGAGCTATTTGCACAAAAATGGCAGGGAAAGTGCAGCCAAAATTTAAATTATAGCTCAGGACCAGACTGTCATGTGTTACCTGCACGGAGCACACATCCACTGAGACCAAGTACGAGAGAGAGCCACGACAGACGGTTGTTTAGTGAGCAAACAACACAAAGCTCAGCCTCTGAGCCAAGTGAGCAAACGTTAGGTTTGTGATGGCTGTTTTGCTTGTGTTTATATTATTGAGTCATTTGACAGTTGATTATTTGTTAGAGTGAAAAAAAGAGAGGCTGTCAGTCAGCAGTTGTGTGCAGAACGAACGGTCCACATCACTGGTGTGGACACTGCTGTAGGGGGGAGGGTGGCATTGGGATATTTTTGGTTGAATACTTTCCAAATCTAGCTGCTCTTGCTACTTTCTCCAAAATTGTAGACTCTGCCTTTAAAGGGAACAGTTTAACAACTTTTAAATTGGTTTCTTGCATAGATGTAAATGAGAGGATTGTGCACTAAATATGAGGCTTCGGTCAGCAGCCAGTTAGCTTAGCTAAGCATAAGCACTTGAAACAGGGGGAAACGGCTATCCTGGCTCTGTTTTAAAGGAAACTAAGTCTGTCCACTAGTACATCTAAAGATCACTAATACAAATACCAATTCGTAAAAACAATGTGTGCCAGAAAGAGAGAGAGAGAATGAGCACATAGAAAGCTATTTTATTATTGTTTATGATCTTCTGTGAGGATTTTATTTACACCTCATTAGTTACTTGCTTCATCTGCTATCTTTGTATATAAAACGGCTGATTATAATAGGTAGACATCAAACCAAGACACAACTGGATTCAAAAGTGTGCTTGCAGCTGTTGGAAATGTTCTTATCATAAGAAACTAATACTGATACTGAGCAGTTTGGAGAAGGCTCTTTCTTGTTTCAGCATGAATATCCCCTTGTGCAAAATGGCTTTCTTAGTTTGTGGAAAAACGTGACTGGCCTGCAAAGAGCCCTGACCTCAAACCCATATAGCACCTTTGGGATGATGTGGAACGTTGACCTTGGGCCATATGTTATCGTTCAACATCAGTGGCCAACCTCACTAATGCTCTTGTAGCTGAATGGGAGCAAATCCCTCCAGCTAGGCTCTCAAAGCTCATGGAAAACCTCCAAGGAAGGCTGGATGCTGTTAAAGCAGCAGATTAATACCCATGGTTTTGTAATGACGTATTTAACAATCAAATATTGAAGCAATGTTCAGTTATCCACATAGTTTTTGCCATTTAGTGCAGCCACATCATCTGTTGGAGTTCTGTGCAGCCTCTTTTTCCACTGCACAGTCTTATTGAAGCAACGATTCCCACATTCACACTTGAACATCCTGAGTTACATCACAGGTTGTAAAGACTCAGGTGAGTGGCAGCTTTCTGTATAAAAAGTAGAAAACTGAGTCATTTTCACAGCACATAGTGACTCATCTTTCCTGCCAGTTGTTTTTGACTAAAACACATTCATTTGAATAAAGTGGATGTGGCTCTGTTTGTATTAATCAGTGATACCAGCGGAACATGAGGGTGCCTGTGTATGGTATGGTCAATTGAGATATGTTAGTTTGAGCTGCCCTGTTTGCTGCAAATGTAGTCCCCACATATACAAGAGATTGCTCAAGTGTTTGTAAAGTCACAGAGAAATGATGATTGAGCCTGGATAAACATGAAAACTTTTTTTTTTCATATTTGTGTGTTCTCTCACTTAAACCCACTTCACTCTGCTTTCATTCTGTCTCTAATATGATAATGACATCTTCAGTTCAGTTACTATCAGCATCACTCAGGCTAATCACTGGCGCTTCCTGCCTGTGCACTGAGGAGATCTAAAGTGCCTTTTGCTCTCTCTCTCTCTCTCTCTCTCTCTCGTCAGGTGGAGGAGATTCGAGGTTTTATTGAGTCTCTGGCAGAAAAAGTTGAGGAGGTGAAGAGGAAGCACAGCGCCATCCTCGCCTCACCCAACCCTGATGAAAGTAAGGCTGTTTGTCTTGTCTTCTCTGTTTCTCCTTCTCCAACTCTCTCAAACGTAATTCTCTCCGGATAACAAGTGCAATACACCACTTCACAACTCTTACTGCTCCAAAATACTATATTTTACTTTAAACTGCACTTGAGTAGCAGGTAGAGGTTTTGTACTGGTTTCATCTGAGTCTAGTTGTATTTGTACACTCTGGTTCAAAGCTACCATACAGGAGGGTGACATTAAAGGAAAAGTCTCAGTAAATCAAAGCATTTCCACTGCAGGAACCTTTCCAGGGGATGAAAATTCTTTTGAAGATGGGGATTTTCACCAATTTATTTTACACTGACACTTGTGTTTGATGTACCTTGATTCTGCACCTATATGGAGGTTAGATAGTTTCACAAAAATAAAGACTGTCTTATTTTAATCCTAAAAAGTTAGCCAGGCTAGCTCTAAACGAAGAGAGATGATTCTCTGGTAACAATCAGTGCCATCAAATGACAAAAGTAAGGAAAACACGATGCCAGAACTTGTGGAATGAACAATGAGCTGAGATATTATGCTACAAAAGGTTGTAGTTTCCCAGAGTTTATGCCAAATTAGTCCTTTTAGCTTTGTCCAACATATGAATTTAGACATCTATTTAAAGTCTGACTATTAATTACATCTAAGCCACAGTCAAAGTCTATCTTTAGTCTATCTCTATAAAACCAGCCCCAGAGCACCATGTGCTCAGTACTAGTTATAACCCTTAAGATATGCATCATATTAAATCCAATTTTGACACTGTTTACACCTGGCACTTATTCAGGTATGAGCATTAAATGTAATTACAATAGTTTGTATGGTCACTGGCAGAGACTTGTATTATCAAGATGTTTTTAGTCTAAGCACCAGTAACCACAGGTATCACCAAATCAACCCAGAACTGAAGTCTTAAGGATTATAACTTTTCTGTTGGTTTTTCCTCTAATTGAGATGTGATTAATCATGATTTAAGTTATTCCTTCAACCCAGAGAAGGTTACATTGTCCAATCCAAGACTGATCCCTTTTTTCACACATGCTTTTTAATGATAACTTTAATGTTTAGTTCTGCAATGACTCCGTAATGAGTCAGGGAAGCTTTTAAGCAGAGGAAAGATAGGGCTAAACGTCACTGTTTTATATGTCATCTATTGTACCACAGCAAAAAGCCTGTTAATAACAGCAGAACTAAACATAGAAAAACGACTCAATTCTCTCAACGAAATCGAGAAGGTAAAGAACAATTTGTCAGAAAAGCAAAAAGCCAGCCCATTGATGGAACTGTGATAGAAGTCAGAGAACCTTGAAAGTATTGAGAGCTGTGCCCCTTCACCAATCAGTCCTCTCTGTCCTTTTGAGCATTTATGTTCTCATAGTGAAATCTCTTACACCCTTGTTTGTCCATTTTTCTCCACTTTTCTGCTCCCTCTCCATTAGTCTATTAGTCCTGCTTACTTCTTGACCTGCTGTTAACACTGTCTCCTTTATTTCCCAGTTTCTCTTTCTTTCCTTCCCCCATTTTAACCACTTTCCTCTTTACTTTTGTTCAGTCTGTGCTGGATGTTACAATCCATCTTTCCTTCTCTCTTTCTCCTCCCCACCTCTGTTCCCTCACGCCTCTCAATTATGTCAGGGCATTGATCTGGACCCCTGCTCTCACGATGGGGAGGCCACTCACACGAGTAACACCCCCCTTCCCGCTCCCTGATTCCCTACCTTCCATCTACCGGCAAAATCATCGATCTGCTTGCAGCAGAAGGCTTCAGATGAGCCCCTTAACTGGCCGTGTAGTGCAGATAACACACAGAGCAGAGCAGCAACGACGCAAGGTGCTGCATTGATGATATAAATTCTCCCACAGGTCGTCTCCTTTGTGATTGAAATTGATGCACTGTGTGTGCGCGTGTGTGTGTGTGATCAGTCAGCAGCTGATGTAAATGTCAGGGTCGTTCATTACACGGAGGTCAGTATGTTCTTCGCTGTCAGCCTGTTGCATTGTGGCCACTGACGGAGACCACAATTATCGCCTGAGCAGCGTTTTTTATAGCATGTGTGTGTGTGAGTGTGTCTGCGTAACTCTTTCTTCCATAAACCAAATCCATATGCAACTAATATGTTTGGTTTGAAAACACAATGCTGCCTAGATTACATTTTTTATTGACATAACAACAAAACAAGCGCCAACCAAGGAATGTATTACCCTAGGAACTGGGCTTTGCAAAATGTGACAAAAGAAAATTCAAAAAGCACAAAATGTTCATATTGAATGTATCAGCATGATTGTCAATATCCGCTCCTGACCACCAAAGCATGACTGAAGTTTTTAGGCAACTGAGATCACCGTTTTTAAACACCTACAAAAGTAAATTAAGGCACAATGAATGTATTTGTATAGTGTTTTTAGCTATGCTACCAGTGTTGGTCTAGAAATGGCACTGGCCAACAATCACAGTCCTCAGAAGATGTATCCTAAAGACGTCAGTGATCCTCTGACTTCTCCGTAATGCCAGAATGAGGTTGGTACATGGTTTTGAGTGATAAATTCAACAATTACTGAATGGATTGCAATGAAATTTGGTACAGACATAGTTGCCCTCGGGATGAATTGTAATCATTTTAATTGTAAATGTTGTTCGTGCTTGAGTGTGTTTGTGTCTAGTCTTCCTGTCTCTGTGATTGCTGCGGTAACAATTTTGACATTTCTGTGTTTCAGCTTAAGCAGGAGTGTGTTATCAAAGAAATAACATTTTAATGTGAAATCAAATGTACTTTAAGAGCTACTCTGATTCATTGTTGTATTGAAAATTATGCTTACATAAAAGGTAGTGTGGTTCTTTATGTTTTCTAGTAAAAAAAAACGCATTTCATCTTCCTCATATTCTGCCTGTCTTGTAGCTTATTCAGTCTTTTTTTTCACATTATGAAGTCCTTGCTGGTATTCTTTTAGGCAGGTACTATTTGCACCTGGATGTCAGTAGCCAACAATGCTATTTGTACCTGGGGAGGAATAGCCAGTGGGGCTATTTACACCCAGGTGTATGTTGGACAGAGTATATTTAGTGGTTTAAGTTCCCTACCTTTTATATTTTTGTTTGACTTATTATTCCAACCCAAACCATAATCTTTTCCCAAGTAGTACTTTTGGTGCCTAAACCCAAACAAACTAAGAATAATAACTGATAATAATGTAGAAATCTAAGTCAACAAATAAAGAAATATATTTTGACTGCTGGCTGTACACCAATTTCAAACCCTGGTTTCCATGGTGAGTGTCCTGCATATACAGTGCTGTGAAAAAGTATTTGCCCCTTACAGATTTCTTCAGTTTTTGCTTTATTGTCACACTTACATGTTTCAGATCATCAAACAAATTTTAATATCAGACAAAGATGACCTGAGTAAACACAAAAAGCAGTTTTTAAATGATGATTTCATTTATTAAGGAAGCTATCCAAACCAACCTGGCCCTATGTGAAAAAGTAATTGCCCCCTCCTTGTTAAATCATGAATTAACTGTGATTAACCACATTTTTGAAAGCTGAGTTCAATTTCACTAGCCACACCCAGGCCTGATTACTGCCAGAGCTGTAGAATCAATAAATCACTTAAATAGACAACATGAAGTAGGCTGAACGATCTCAAAATGCAACACATCATGCCCCGATCTAAAGCAATTCAAGAACAGACAAGAAACATAGCCATTGACATCTATCAGTCTGGAAAGGGTTACAAAGCCATTTCTAAGGCTTTGGGACTCCAGCGAACAACAGTGAGAGCCATTATCCCCAAATGGAGAAAACATGGAGCGGTGGTGAACCTTCCCAGGACTACCGGCCTACCAAAATGACTCCAAGAGTGCATCGACGACTCATCCAGGAGGTCACAAAAGAACCCTGAACAACATCTAAAGCACTGCAGGCCTCACTTGCCTCAGTTAAGGTCAGTGTTCATGATTCAACAATAAGAAAGACACTGGGCAAAAATGGCCTCCATGGGAGAGTTCCAGGGTGAAAACCACTGCTGACCAAAAAGAACACAAAGGCACATCTCACATTTGCCAAAAAACATCTCGATGATCCCCCACACTTTTGGGAAAATATTCTGTGGACTGACTAGACAAAAGTGGAACTTTTTGGAAGGTGTGCGTCCTGTTACATCTGGCGGAAAACTAACACAGCATTTTGGAGAAAGAACATCATACCGACAGTCAAACATGGTGGTGGTAGTGTGATGGTCTGGGGCTGCTTTGCTGCTTCAGGACCTGGACAACTTGCCGTAATTGATGGAACCATGAATTCTGCTCTCTACCAGAAAATCCTGAAGGAGAATGTCCGGCCATCAGTTCGTGACCTTAAGCTCAAGCACACTTGGGTTATGCAGCAGGACAATGATCCGAAGCACACCAGCAAGTCCACCTCCGAATAGCTCAAAAAAAACAAAATGAAGGTTTTGGAGTGACCTAGTCCAAGTCCGGACTTAAATCCGATGGAGATGCTGTGGCACGACCTTAAACAAGCCGTTCATGCTCGAAAACCCTCCAATGTGGCTGAATTAAGACAATTCTGCAAAGAAGAGTGGGCCAAAATTCCCCCACAGCGATGTGAAAGACTCATTGCCAGTTACTGCAAACGCTTGATTGCAGTTGTTGCCACCAAGGGTGGCACAACCAGTTATTAGGTTTAGGGGGCAATTACTTTTTCACATAGGGCCAGGTTGGTTTGGATAGCTTTTGTCCCTTAATAAATAAAATCATCATTTAAAAACTGTTTTTTGTATTTACTCAGGCTATCTTTGTGTGATATTAAAATTTGTTTGATGATCTGAAACATGTAAGTGTGACAAAAAAAGCAAAAACAGAAGAAATCTGTAAGGGGGCAAACACTTTTTCACACCACTGTAAATCCTTCGGTCACCTCACTCCACCTTTTGTACTACATGACTGAACCAGGTATATATAGCTGAATAGCTAAAGTCATTCTTTTATATTCTCCCCTGTGGTGTGAGTAGCCTGCGCTGTTTCTGCTGAGCTTGTTCTTCCTACCACATCAAACTTCATCTCCTTCCTAATGAGAGTGAGTCTCCTCCACTTTTCCAAGTGTTTTTCTCACAGTAGTTTCTCATCGAAATCCACCTCTCCTCACACTTTCTCTCTCCATAACAAAAACAGGTATCATGAATATTTCTGAAACAGGTGCTTGAGACTTTGGGTGCGTGATATGCAGAATGAGGGTGATAATTTATTTTCCCTCCAGTTTGCTGATAAACAGGATAATGGAGGAGTAGCGGTAGTAGTTTCTCAACTCAGCGTAACATTGTGAGACGGTAAACCTTCTGTTTCTGTCACGGTTTATCAGTTTCATAATCACATCACATCTCCCCTGCCACCACCCACCTGGCCAGTCTCACGACCCCAACCTACCCCCCTTCTCCTCCTCCTCTTCCTCCTCTTCCTCTGCTGGGGGAGTTTTTGTATTCGCTGACTGCTCTACTTGCGAAGCCCACATAAATGCACGCACACATACTGACACACAGAGCCTCTGTGTAATATTACCTTTGCCCCTGCATTACGCATTATCCCATATCACCGTTTACCCACCCCCTAAATGAAGCTTAGCACGCTATAGTGTGTGTGTGTGTGTATGTGCACGCTTGTTTTTGCTTGGCTGGTGTTAAGGAGTTGTGTGTGTGTGGGCTGTGCTCAGTAGCAGTGTACAGTTATAGACTCAGTAATGATGATAGATTAGGTAATAGCCATTAGGTCATAATGGGTATTGAACCTGTGTTTCCTTGTGAATGCATTCCTCTAATGCAGGAAGGGAAGACACAAATGCGTTTTATATTTAGAAGCATGATTGAATTTACATGAAATGAAATAATTCCATAATTTGTTTTGCTTTCTAGTATTGTTTATTGGGCTTGTGCAGCTATGCTTCTCATCTTTTTGATCGATGAAACTGTGCTTGATAGATTTCATAATAAAAGGTCGAAAGTGAGCGATGGTCGTTTATCCTGCAGGAGCATCCGTGAGTTTGTTCTTGGATAGTGTGAGGCTGATGTGAAGTGAAAAACTATGTATTGCTGGATGAAGATATTAAAGCCTTTAATAGTGCCTGTTTAATCAACATTGGAGTAGAGCACTATTGGAAAAGAAGTCTTTTTTGATGCTGAAACATAATTTTTAGGTGTTTTCCCATGTTAAACTGGTCACATTCTTTTAGCTGACAGCACTTCTATTTCCTCTCCTCTTTCCTACAGTGGCTGATGGTGTGTGTTATCAGATAGTAGCTATCAGAGATAAGGACAGTTTGTTGCTGATAGTGAATTTTGTCACTAACTCTCTGTTTCTGTTGTTTGATGACCAGGTACACCTAATCTTCAAACTTTCACCGCCCTTCTCTCCAGTTGAAGGTTAGATGCCTATCATGGTCCTGACTAGAGGAAAGCTTAGGTGAATCTGTTGAAACTGTAGTTGTTGCATTACATTAAAACTGAGATGACAACACAAAGTGTGATTTGGATGCATCTGCATCCCTGTGTAATTTACATTTAATTTAAGATTATATCTGGTAACAGACCAGATTTTTCTTGCCTCTTTATGTAATCTAAGCAGCATCCTAAGCACTTGTCAGTTGTGTATGACATTTGACTAAAAATACTCATCAATGCGATTTACCTAAACTCTGGTTTTTGACACAGTTGTCTGTTGTCTAAATGTACATTGTTTTTCTGGAGCAGTATTAAGAGCAAAACCAGAAAATCCATTGTTATAAATGCTTGTGTAGCCAATTAAGGAAACGGCTAAAATCTTCTTTTTATTATCCTCTTTCTTTGTAATTTTACAAACTTCTAGGTATTATGCATTAGAAGAAGCTAAACAACAGCACAAACATGCCATTTTGTGGTTCAACCTACTTCTAAAAGATTACTGTAAATCTAAATCTCAACTGTTATAAATAAATAAGATAATCTGACCCATGCAGATCACAACATGTAGGTTGTTCTGTCACACCTAAGGCCAATGTCAGTGGGCCTAACCTGTGTGTCTTTGTGGACTGTGGAAGGAAACCTGAGTAGTGAGCGTGCACTGTAATCATGAGAGATTGATTGCAGTGCACTTAATGTACCTTCCTGGTTTGTACACTAAAACTATCTGAGACAAGCAGCCTGGGATAATACTTTTAGTGCTGTCTATACAAGTTAGAGGATGCAGAAATCAATGCAAAACTAACAGAAAACAAGTGGAGGGACATTAGATGTGTGTTTTCTGTCAGTACTTGTGCCTGCAGAGTTTTGGATCAATTCTAATGTCAAACTTCAACTGCTCGCTGCTAGAAAATTAGTCCACAAATCAGTGTAAACTGAGTAACTCAATTTGGGCTAGTCGAAGCGAAATGAAATGTTAACTTCCATCTGTTTGTCTATAACTCAATTTTCACATTTGCATTTTTGCTCTGGACCAGAGGAACATACATCTGTTGTGACTTGGTTTGAGCCAAATGATGACACAGGTGGTGCAGTTGTAATTCCGCACTTCTGAATTACCACAAAATCAGGTACAAAATCCACAGTTTGAATGTTGCTGAACCGCCACTGTACTACTGCGAAATGTCACCGGACCTTCTGTTTAATTAGGTGCAGAGAATTTGCTCTTTAACCCTGATACTTGAGAGTTTACTTAACAAGATTTTTCGCCCTGTTTTTCCAGCCACTTAGTGTTTGCTCCTTCTGACATCTCCAGCCTCCGGTTTCTAAAGAGCATATTTTCCTGTGACTCCTTAAAGTCCTCAGCTCACAGCTCTGGAGATGCTTGTTTTAATTGCAGCCTGTGAGTGTTACTATTTAGAGCGTCAGTTTTTGGCTGAGTGCGTTCCCTCCCTCAGTGCTGTTTGCCAAAGCTCCACCACCCTCAACCAAAATTTGAAAGTATTGTGCAAGTTCCCCCAGCTTTCTGTATTCCCTTTGTTCTTCTTCAGCCATCTTTTTTCTTTGTTCCTCTCCTTTATCTTTTTGTATTTCCTTTTCTCTTACATTTCCCTCATAATGTCCGAGCTGTTGTGGTGTTATACCCATTGAAGACACAGCTTTATACTGTGCAATTATAATATACCTTTAAGTTAATGAAATGTGGACGGTCAAAGCCGGGGTGAAGGACACACACACATTTATGCACACAATGGAGGTCAAAGCTAAAGATGACACCATTCACACAAGGATAAATCAGTTTAACTGCCCCCTGTCCTTTTGACTCCTGAACTGGCGGTCAGTGAGAGGCGTGTGGGGAAAGTGCTCTGATCTAGACTGAAATGTCAAGTGCTGGGAGGCAGGGGGAGGTTTCAAAATGACACTAACACTGCCATGATAACTGACAGTAACCCTGTTATATTGTCTTGGAAACTGTTGCAGGAGAAAGAGACGTTGTTAGAGAGAAGGAGGGGGTTGTTAGCAGAGATTTAATCAGGTACACCCACATCTGTTCTTGAGTGGTGCCCAAAAAAAGATATCGTGCACTGTGTTTGGCTTGCTGCAGAAACTGCTTGACAGTAATAAGTAATAATCTAAATGGATTGCTAAGATTAAAGACGCTCTTGATGAATGTGGGCTATGATATTCATAGCATGATGGTGGAGATATCCATCCAGAATACATTACATTTGATGTTAACCTCAAGTTCAAGGATATGGATTTTTCAGCGTTAGCATGATGAGTTCTATAACCTTAAGTCTTATAACTACATATGTGTGCGTTATAACTATATTGGTATTGTGCAAACATTGTTAGACTCGCGACAGAACAACTGTTTTAATTCCACAAATAATTCTTCTTTGCTGAAACCATGCTTCTACAGTACCCACAATGCAGCTCGGCCACTGACTTTAGGAGGTTTAAGTGTCATTTGGAGATGTAAGTAAGTGCTGGTAGAGGCTAACTTAGTCTCAAGCTGAGATGAGGAGTGGGCGACAGAGGTTTACTAACCCCACCGATCCACGCCTCGAGTGGTAGATTTAATGCAGATTTAATGAGAGTCGCTCTTCATCATTGTGACCAAATTTCAACGAACAGTGAGAATCAGCCAGTCACACGAGGAAGATGTGCTAGTAAAGAAAAAATAAACTAAATTCGAAACTTTAGCAGCATTTGGATGCACTGCGTATCCATCTGCATATCCAGTCTGTTTTGCCCAATAGAGACTGAGCCGGCTACTTTAAGTCCCATCACTTCTGTTTTCACATATGCAGCTGCACTCCCCAAGTAGAAATACTTTGATGTGTAAAATTAGCGCACTTTCTGTTTAAGACTGATTTTGAAAAAATGCTTTTTTGTGCAGGACAATGTACAGAGGTAGCCATGAACTGCCAGTTTCAACAAAGAGATATTTACATGGCAACGTCCCAACACGTTGTACTTAATGTTTGACAGTAGATCAAGGTTTGTCCTGGTTTTTGGTGGTAAGGAAAAATTAGAATTTAAACAATACTATAGGTTTATACCAAGCACAGGTAAATTGAAAATATTCAACACTAAAACCATTCAAGTTAATCAATTAATTGTTAAGTGAATAAAAACCACTAAATATTTACTCGTTGCTCATTTGTACATTTATTTATTGCTCATCATTTTTCTCCTCAACAAGTGTCACAGTCCACTTACCATATTTTTTGTTTCTTTTGGGTTTTTTTTATGTGTAACTGTGCCCTTATACCAGATTCAAGGTTCATCAGGGAACAAAGAATAAGTCTGAATTCAATAACAAGGATTTTGAATAGTAACACTTGTCTGACTTCAGTAAACTATTAGAATGGAAAGGTGGAGATGAGCAAGTGTGTTGGATTTAAATGCTTCACTCTCTGGTGTAGTTCAGTGGTTAAACTTTATCTGTGCTGTCAGTTTGTCATTACCTGAGTTCACACTCTGCATTCCTGCAGCTGATATCAGCAATGTTTGAAGAATGAGCAGTAGACTCTGCCTCAAAACATCAGACACCTGGACTTTAGACGATCAATAAGTGGAGCAAACACACAAAAGACCTGTAATATATTTACAGAGTGAGTCGAGGGAAACAGAGAGAGGCTGCGAGATGGAGAGAAAGATAAATGTCTGCAAGTTAGAGATTGGAATGGCAACAATTGACCCTGAGTTAGAGCACAGGAAACAGTATCGGCTTGGTGTCTTGTCCGTGTCATGGCACCCTGACATCAGTCTGACACGCACACGCGCACACACACACACACCGCTGATTGTGACGGTCAAGAAGAGACCAGGATGCTCTTGTGTCGGGGGATAAATGTTGCTGCTGTAGGATTGAAGCTTAATGTATCGAACAGTTAGCTTCCAGGGTGTTTACTTTTTAATAAATCTCTGTAATATGCTCTCAACCTCTTATTCCTGATGAGTGATGTAGCTACCGTAGTGATCAGTGGACATGAAAGCTGGTAATATGGTACAAGTGAAATAAGATCAGATGGTGTCCAGCATGACGGATGTGATATTGCGCATTTTACCTAAACTCAGAAATATGGTCATTCATTTTCTTGCCTAAAAAGATGGATACGGGTATCAACACCACGCTCATGTCTGTACACTAAATGTTAAGCTACAGCCAGCAGCCAGCTAACTTAGTCAAGCACAAAATATGGAAACTGGTAACCTGGCTCTGTTCAAAGGTAACCAAATCCACCTACCAGCACCTCTAAAGCTCGCTAATTAACATTTTGTATTTCGTTTGTTTAATTTGTACAAAAACCGAAGGGTAAAACTTACAAATAGCTATTTTTCTGACTAGTTCTTGGCTGGGTCTGGACATTTATGGACCGTAGTGTTTGTTCAGGCAGCTGCACTGAAGATGTGATAGTATTAGCTGATTTGCTTCAGCTGTTTCATTCATGCTTCACAGTCATTGACTCATTTATCAGCTACTTGGCCACCAGCAGACCAGTAACATCCACTCATGTTCTTACAGATGTTGAGCACAGCAATCAATAAGTGGACACCACCACATCACCTTCCTCCTCATGTGCAAATGTTTTGGTATTGTTGATTTAACCTTCACATACACGTTTGTCAAGGGGGGCATTGTAGTTTTTTTTTGTTTTCCAGCATTTTACCACATAACCATCCCCTATAAATGGTCATCTTGTGAAATGAAAAGAGTTTAACTAAAATCAGAAAGTGCTGAATGAACTTGTGCCTCACTGGTCTGCTTTGTTTCTTGCACTGTTTCACTAATTCTGGTTTTATTAACTGTGGAAAACTCATATTCAGAGTTGCCCCTGTGCTCTGGAAGATGCATGCATGTAACTATAAAACCCTAGATTGGAGTACTTTTGAGGGTCATTGTTGCATGTAAATCATTATTCTGTTGTCTAGATTTCATTTTATCAAAAAAAATGGGTCACAAAGGCTTTAAAAAGGCTAGGTAATTTCCTAATATAGATGAGCATTTAATCTTATTGTGTTTACTTATCATTAAAAACACATTTATTAGGTTTTGATAAATATCTCGGAATACAATTTATTGTATCTTCTCTCTGCCCCTCTCCTAGCTTCCACATTGCTTCCTGCCTTGCAGCAACTCTCTCGCTCTCTCTCTTTCTCTCTTCCACTTTGAAACAATCTGAAGCTGGCGAGAGGACCGACTGCACACATCGCCATAGCAACACAGTCTTAATGATGGCAACAAGCGTGACCTGAAGATTCCATTTGAGAGCGTCTGGGAGAGGGATGGAGTGTGAAGCCACAGCTCAATTGACTCCTCAGTTTTGCCCTCTAATTTGCTTCCCTCTCACTTCTCCTTCTACTTACTCATCAGTGTCTGCACTCTTCCTCTTTTCAGGCAGCCAATAATGAGGCTGAATAGACACTTGATCGAGCAGGTTGGCCTCCTCTGTTTGGTAACCACGAGGGGGAAATCTAATCTAACTCCCTAACACACACACACACACACACACACACACACAAACACACACTCCACACACGGCCCAAAACAAGGCTCAGTTTTTATGTCGTTATGTCTGTGATGCCGGTGCGACTGACCTCATGGAGCAGGTCACCAGAGGTTGCTATGGTTACACAGAAATGTGAGAGACACTTTTCCATAACCTTACAACTCTGAAGTTGTGCATATATGTGGACAAGTGGACACAAACATACATTTAGATTTAGGGAAAAAATCCAGAAATGAAACATACTTTCATTTATTTACAATGCCATAATCCTCATTTAGACCAAAAGTAAACAATGTACTGGCATTCCTGGTTACGCTTTCCACGTACACACACACAACACACCTCAGAGTACTGCTTATTCATTTGCCTTGCAAACCTCATCCCACCTCTTGAGATCAGTCTTTTGACCCTGAGAAACTCACCGTGTGCTGCATACATTTTGCCACCGGCAACAATATTATTGACAAGAGACTCAATTTCATTCAAATGTATACCATGGACATGGAAATGCTGCAAGTGTTTTTTTGCGGGGAAAAAAACAAATCACATCATTTTACTATAGTATTTAATTTCTCTTTCTCCATCTGCACACTTGTGCCTGTCATCAGCTTCCTCTCCGAGGTGGGACAGCATAATTGTAATGTATATATGTTATAATGTCCTTTTCTCTGCCTTTGTCGGTGGGTGTTCACAGGTGTCTTTAAGAAATACTGAGAACACCTGCCTGGGTATCTATGTGGGATTTAAGCTGACCATGTTGCAACTTTGGTTTGAGTTGGGTCAGAGAACTTTGTCATTCCTCTTCTCTCTCACCACTTTTCCTGTCAACTCTCTGCTGCTGCTATTAAAAAAAGAGAGAAACCACCTGCTTATGCCATGATGAACCTGTCTTTTGTAGCTGGATGCAAAATGATTTCATTTCCGCTGTGAACGAGTCTGAAGTTATCAGTTAGCCCCCTGCATGTCCACGGCTTTGTCCCACTGAGCTGTATGTACCGCAGGCTGATGTTCGCTGATATGGAAATATGTCCATTAAACAGATTTTAAATTCGCTGATCATTGTGTAATAGGTTCACTATCTCCACTGAGCTTGTTTCGTTTTCATACAAGCTGGTCAGGGGATTTATCTCAGCTAGTGTGCGGTATAAGCTGCTGATTAGGATTCATATGTCATGCATCATTCACTGTGGATAAAATCATGCCTTACTTTCGTAGTAGATCCCCACTTTTTATTGTTTGTTTGTGTTTATGAGTTTTCAGCTCAGTATTCCAGCCATGTGGGCTGTCTTGACTGTTTTTTATTGTCAAACTGCCATAACGAGTGTATATATAATGTAGATTGGTAGTGCAGCTGTAGAGCAGGAGAAAATATGATTATCATTTTTAAGCTTCTTTCTAATCACAAATTATGCACAAACGTACTCTGTGTAATCAAATTATCCATTGAGGCTCCGTCTAGAATTGGATGCAGATGTTTGCTATGTGTTTCAGTTCGTAGGGCCGTCCCCCTTCTTTTATTTATCTTTGATTTATGCACCTTTAAAGAAGCATCTAACATATGAAAACAAAATCATTTTAAAGAAGTACTGTAGGCAGTTTGGTTTGATTGAACAGTTTTAAGCCGAGCAACTTTTAAGGAGCATTCGTTATGTCTGCCACCTTCCAGGGGTTTGTTAACATATGGAGATTTCGTTCTCTTATGGCATTAAGATGATAAATGACTTTCTCACTTCTTTGCAATGTGCTAAAAATGGCAATTAATGCTCCAGGGTGAACTGTGCTTGAGAGAGAGTGTGTGTAAGCCTTTCTTTTTTTCTCCTTTTCCTCTCTACACTCAGATTCTGTAGTTTAAACTAAATAAATGTGCAAACCTCTACTTCAAACCACTGTTTGCATTTGTAAGCAGTACATAAACATTTGATAAATTTAACACACTGTCATGTCTTTGTAAGTGGATTGTATTAGGGTTGTAACTTCAGGTCATGAAAACAACAAGGAAGATGAATTTATAGTGGTGAGAATAGCACACTGGAAAAGTAATGACATTCTATTTTCCTCCGTTCCAATTTGATATGCAAGTACAAAAGAAATTCATCAGACAAGATTAGTCAAGTGAGCCGTTCAAATGCACCTACACCTCCAAAGACAGAGAAGTGAGATTATTTTGTTTCAATTCATTTTCTCTGTTGAGAATGTATAACCGCCTTAAACAGGCTACTGTTTCTCAGTGTTGGTGTCTTTGTAATTACAGAATAATCACAACAGCTATTATTGATATTAGAGACAAGGCTCAATGAATCTTACAGCTAATTATAAGCTTATTTTGTGTTGTCAGTGCAGTGTGTGTAAAATATGATGAAACCTGGTTTGGCTGTAGCTGTAATGAGCGACAGCCGGGAGTGAAGATGGTTGGTTCTTCAGTTTGTCATAAACAACGTGACGGCGTGATGTGAGCGCCACTCAGGCCGTCCTTCAGTGTTCAGCTGCCTTTCAAAGATTGCACCGATGAGAAGAACATGCATGCATATGTGCATATGTACATGCATAATCTTGTTCATTTTTATACTTTGGCTAACGCTCAAGGAAGTTTATTTTAGCCCAGCAGAGAAACTCAAACTAAATCAGGCTCAAGCTGAATCACTCTGACAAATCTTTTTTTTTAGTTAATTCTTCGGCTGAGGAATAGTAGTGATTGTAGTAAAGAAGTTGACACACATATATACCCAAAATGTCATTCATCATTCACACAACAAAGAGAACTTCATGTAAGGTAATCCCTTCTTGCATCACTACGCCCCTTAATATCAACGCCAGACTGAAGCATAGAGTTAAAACTTCAACAATGCATTCGTTATTTATAAGAAATACTAACAGTAAATATCTACTTGTAAAAAGTATGATCAGTCCTGTGCATATGCCTACAAGCTGATGTGTGAGAATGTGTGGTCTCACTACCAACAAGCTACACTGCACTACGACACACTACACTACACAAGCTACGAACACTTTTGACTTCAGATGTGTTTCAACGACACTTCATTCAAACTAGTTCATTGAATGCATTCTCTAGCCTTAATTTAAAATTTCAAAACTAATGTGCTTTGTGACACATCAGAGTAGTAAATAGTTCATCAGTAGCAGAGGAATCAAGTCATGTCCATTTTTTATTTTTCCTCCATGTGTCCTGACCTTCACGAAACAATTTTTTTAGTCATTTATTTGGGCTTTATTTATATTCAGCATACTAGATGTCCCACGGACAAGAACAGTTTTAGAAAACTGTCATTATGTCATTGTTGATACAACTGAACACCAATGGAAATATGCCCACTCCGTCTACTGATAATATATTACTGCAGGTAACAATGAACTTTTCCCGTTGTAGACCAGATTGTGCTGCAGTCCATCTTGATTTCACTTGTTCTTCTGGTCACCAAAATAGCTAATCTTAGTTGTCCACACCCAGGTATACCCAGCTACCCACATGGGTTTCATCTTATGTCTCAGTGGCCTAATGTGTTTGAAGGCGTAAGCCTGGATAGAGTGAAGGACACTGATAGAGAAAAGACGCTGCTGTGGACTGAGGCTGATGAATTGTTTGTCCCTTTTGAGTTACACTCGCAAGTCCTCTCTTGTGTGTCAGTATTGATTCTGTCTTTGTGAAACCTGCCTGCACACAGATTTGTTCGAGTGGGTTTGTACAGGTGTACATTTGTGTCTGATCTTCTCTTTTCTTCTCCTCTTTTCCTCTCTTCTCATCTTTTCTTTCCCCTCTTCAGAAACTAAGGCCGAGCTTGAGGATCTTATGGCAGACATCAAGAAGTTGGCCAACAAAGTACGCTCCAAATTAAAGAGTGAGTACAAGTCTTCTATTTTGTCCTGCTACACCTGCAACTATTGGTTATTTTCTGTGTCCGTCATCAATCAAACCCGTCCTTGTTTGTGTTAAAATAATTACATGCTCAGTACAGTGTGTGCACAGATTTACAAGAACCAAAAAAACTATTATACTTTTCCTTAGATATGAAACAAGACTTTGCATAATAATTAACTGTTATACAATGACTTATTTTTGCTGCTTTGGCTCCAGTATGAGGGATTTTCGTAACAAGTCGGTTTATAGCAGAAATGATTAGTCAGATAATTGATTAGTCAACTTAATTAGCAGCTATTTTAATTGTTGATTCGTCATTTAAGTTCTTTGTTAGGCGAGAATGCTATAGTTTGATAGATTTCAGCCTCTCAAATGTGAAGATTTGCTGCTTTTCCTGGTCTTACATCATCCTAAACAAAACATTTAAGAGGATCAATTTGAAGACGTCAAATCGGGATTTAGGAAATAGTGACAAGCATTTTTCACTATTTTTTTTTTATTTTACAGACTAAAGCATTAACTAATTATTAAAGAAACAGATGGCAGATTAATCAATAATTAAAACAATCATTAGTTACAGGCCTGAAATCTGTATTAAGACATTATGAACATATTCATAACCAGTGTGTGCTTCTTTTATGTGATGTGACGGCCCCTGAGAGGAGAGAGGGTAGCAAGTGGGATATAAACGGACAGTGAACTGTAGCACTTGGCAGCCAACAGACAACTCAGTTTACTCTCTGAGGTAGCGGCTGTTATTCATATGTATGACCACACATAAGTTTTATTCACACAAACTGAGTAATGTTACAGGCGTAGTGGATGTGTAGCTGGTCCTGCATCACACCTCCAACATTTACGAGGATAGTCCCTATGTTTATATATATGTGTGTGTGTGTGTGTGTGTGTTTTTGTGTGCGCGTGTGCATGTGTGTGTGTGTACCGTATTATTCTCTGATTCATGTGCCACCTGTGGCATGAATACATCAGTGTCCACCACATATCTAATTTTCTTACTATATAAAACAGTCTCATGTGCTTCCCTGTAGCACTCAGGTGCCAAAGAATAGGGGTCAGAGATAGAATATCTGTTCAGTGTCTTTCAGCAAAGTAGAGCAGGGCCTCTCATTGCAGAGAGAGCTAGAGGATGATAGCCCCTAGCCTTTGTCCTGCATGCCTACAACCTACAGATGCACACATTCATATACACACAGTGTTGTGTGTATGTGTATGTATATTATGTACACTGATACACTCAGTTGACACAAGTGCTATCAGGCAGAACAGGCTCTGCATCACCGGCCTCTAAGTGTGTCACTCCATTTCACATCAACCGTTGCCACAGGATCCACTTTTGTAATTGTGTGCGTGTGTGTATCTATTTGGTTGGTCAGTACTGTAAGTGACCTCATCTCCAATCTGGGATCGACCCCCAAGATGGTCTGACAGCATTCACTGTATCTGTCTGGTATTTCTACATTTGATTTTTACACCTCGGTGATAATCTTTTAAATAACGTTTCATACCATAACTGTTACTTTTGCCTTTGTGTATTAAGAATTTAGTCTTACTGTTAACTAGTTTGCATTTTTTTTTACTACTACTACTTTCTGAACCGCTGCACAGTAATTTATAGAGTGAAGCACTATTTTATCTTATCTTTTTCTTTGCAATTCACAATCAATCTAATGGATTCAGTAAGTACACTTCTTCAAAAGATGGTGATATTGGTATATTTAGGAATATCTAAATTAATATGTATTTAGCAGCTATTGAAATTCCCAGAGAGAAACACTGTCTTTGCATAGTGCGAGTTAGTTTTTATCTGAAACCATTTTGTTCAAGTGAGTTTTTTGTTGTTGTTTTCAAGTGAGATTCAGCTAACCCTCGTTAGATTCATGCCACCTGTTCATGGGTAAGTGTGCGTTTCAGACGTGATCATCAGCATAATTAGCTTGAGGAAGAAAGGCTGTTTGTAGGGCAGCACGGTGGTGCGGTGGTTAGCTCAGCAAGAAGGTTCCAGTTTCAAATCCGCTGGGCAGCAGGTTTGCAGTTTGAACCTTGAACCGTTCTGTGTGGAGTGCTTGTATGGGTTTTCTCCGGGGAATCTGGCTTCCTCCCACAGTCCAAACGCATGGACTGTTAGGTTAACTGGTGACTCTAAATTGCCCGTCGGTGTGAGTGTGAGCCCTGCGATTCCACCTTCAAAATAGAAAAACACTAATGAAAGCAACAAGCTTTCTTGAATAACTTGTCCGTGCCACTTTAGTACAAATCTCAAGTCAAGCAGTGGATTTAATCATTCCCACAAAGGTTTTGCCTTTACCATACCCAGTCAAAACCAATATTGTTTTCCTGGAACAATCAAAATACAGTGTATGCTGTTGCTATGTGAGGATGCGCCAAGGTTTATCAGTGACATTCAAACAATTCACAAGTCGATGTTTAGGGACTGACAGAGTGTCCAGCACCGGATGGCTGGATCAATCAGAATGGAGTGATAAACTGATGTTAATGTTGATTGAAGTTCTGGTAAATCTCAAATTTTCAATGCCTGTGTCACGAATGACCTGAACCTGACATTCTTGATCTTGACATTGCTCACCTTGTTTGCATAAACATTTCGCCAAATATCCCTGAACGTGCCTGAGCTGGTACAGCCATCTCATTGCAGTTTAAATAACAGAAAAATGGGAGTGTAAATGAGCAGGCTCTTACGTCTCTGCATAATTCAGTGATTGATTGAGTTCACATGGCTTCACATTGACAGTCTCTCTAATTTATGTCATTATGATCGGCAGCAGCTCCTTCTACAATGTGTGAGTGCGACTGTGAGGCAGCAGTAGGGAAAGTGTTTCTTATGGCCAAAAGCAGTTTTTTTGGTTTTTTGAAGAAGAAAGAAAACACCCATCGCAGTAATTTATACCTTGTTAAATATCTTAATAGTCAGACCTCTGTCACACTTCCAGTTATTCCCTTTCCATCTGAGTGACTAGTTTGATGGCACTTTTATATTGTGTGGTGTTGTGAAGCTCTAGCGACAGCTTAATGGCACGGTAGTCTTTATTTTTATCACCCTGTAATTGAATGTATATTTTATATGTATCTATCTATCTTTTCAGGTATTCAGCAAATAATTGAACAAGAAGAATCCCAGAACAGGTCATCAGCTGACCTGAGGATACGCAAGACACAGGTACAGTTCAGGAGAAAAAGCAGCAGAGTTAACGGCTGTGTCCCAACTGCATATGCATACTTACTGTATACCTTCTACATTATACTTATTATCATAGTGTAAATTGTTGGCAGTTTGTTTTGGAAATTGTTTTACAAAAATGCAATACTATTTTTTGTTTGCCAAAATCTTTGTAGAGCTTTTCTCACTGCTACCTGCAATTTGTTTTAATTTTAGCAGCTGTGAGCGGCTCTTCCATTTCCTCTGTATTGTTGGACAATATTATCCATCACCAGCACATTCAGATTTTGTCACTTTTTCAGTGTAAACACACTACATGTACAACCTGCTCAGAATTAACATGTAATACGGCATGGGGACACACCTACACTGACATTCAATGCATGTTTGCAACAGCTCACCCCTTGATTATTCATCATTTAAGTTTTTTATTAAGCTTGTGCCTATAGCTGGCATTAAGCAGGTTTAAGTGAAATGCTTGTCGTTCCTTTCTGTATCTCCAGCACTCCACGTTGTCCCGTAAGTTTGTCGAGGTGATGTCAGAATACAATACCACCCAGTCGGACTACAGGGAGCGCTGCAAGGGACGCATTCAGAGACAGCTGGAGATCAGTGAGTAGACTTGGGAGACTAAACCCTAAACATGTGAACACTGCATGATTTACAGTAACACATCTGCATCTCCTCTCAGTCACAAATAGTTTGGATATCATCCAGTTTTGTATTAGAGATTTATGGAACTATTCGTGCAGATTGAGTGAGCTCAAATCATTCGTCATTCATCAGACTACACGGTCACCTCTATATGTCATGGTCACTTGACGGGACTCACTGCAAACTTTTAATCCTGTTTGATGTGCAGGAGGAGAAGGAGCTTGGAGAGGAATTAACTGTGTCAGAAAAGGGGAATCACTGTCAAACTTGAGGAACAGTGGCAGAAAACATTTCTGACATCCTAATCTTTGTGCTGGTGTGTTATTTGGTGCCACAGATGCCACATTGGTTGTCTTTCACTATGTCACACTACAGGGTACAAAACCAGTGACTGTTGCCCTCTATGCTCATTTTCAATCTTTCTACACCTGCAGGGTATCAGTATCACCCATTTTTGCAAGGGCATTACCATGTCTACATATTGTTATGAAGGTTTGAGGATGTGATATAAGGAGGTGCCAGTACTGCTATGCATCGAAACAAATTATTATGTGTGAAGTGTCGTGCCTTTGCTTTATCAATTCTGCCAAGAGAAAACGTCCTCCTCACAACATCCAGCTAGTACCATAATCACTGCCCATGCATTGTTTTGATTTAAAGTAATTCCTCTTTTTGATTAACTGTTTTTACTTTGTGTAACAATTAAAGTACCCGCAAATGAATAGCCATCCATCAAAATTTTCTCTACGGGGTTGACATGCAGTTTGATTTGTAAAACCACATGAAACACTTACACAAATATATTAAGTGAATTTATTGCAGTTCATTTATTATTAATGAAAAATGAGGCTTTAACTTGGGTGGTGAAAATAATTTAATTTAGTTCCAACTTCACTCACTTCAACTTATTGTCCTCAAGAGGAAATTTGTCTCACTGGTAAAACACAGAGCACAGACTTATTGAACATGATAAATGCACAACACATGATACAAATATGGTATGGTAATATAGCTACAAATATGTAAAAACAAATGACAAAAGCATCAGTGTACTTCAATGGCAGCATAACGTAAAACCTACAGTACCTCCAACCATTATCATCCCATCCAATCATCTATGGCACTTGGAATTGGTACAAATAAAACTGTCCTTTATTCATTTCGTTTATAGATACATTTCAGTTTATCCCATAAATGTTTTTCTTTTAGATTTGTCTGTTGTAGTGTACCAAAACAGTCACTCTCACACTGAAACCACTTTCCAAAACACATACATCACCAACACCTACACCCATATGCATGCACATGCCAGATTGCTGCAGCTCAGATCTGAGCTCCTCACACTCGTGCCACACTGTATGTGTAATATGATTTGACAATATTAGCTGCAGGCCCCAGGCTCCCGGACCAGGCGCTGACACGGCCTCTGCAAGGGCACCCTGGCAGGCTGCACTGTGCCAGCTGCCCCTAACAGTCATCGTGATGCAGTCAGTTCATCCACAATGGCACACACACACACATTCACATGCATACAGACAAAAACACTATGACTCATTTAGTGTTAATAGCAGAGGAGAGCAGGGGCAGTTGTGTTGCAGGGTGCTTGCCATGGATGTAATTTTCTCTGGCCATTTGTCAGTTTAGAGTGAACACATGCAGCAGGTCTGTGTGTGCGAGCACCGCCCAGTATACACTAAATGTGGTCCAATCAAAAGAACAGCAGTGACAATACATAGTTCTCTGTGGGGTTAATCAAAAGACCAACACAAACCCTCCTCATGAAGTAAAAACACACACACACACACACCTGACTCACTTTTTCCTTGAGCTCATCCAGATCCATTTGGATTTGATTTTGTCAGGTGGTGGAGTCGCAGGAGGCCTAGGCTGGTATCACCGGTCGTCAAGGTAGGGATTAGAGGCACAGGGAGGGTCCGAAGGTGGAATGAAAGCACAGAGAGGGAAAATTATGAGTATGAGGCAAAGACAGAACTTCAGTTTTTGATTTTGCAGGAAACCAGTAAAGATTTTCCATTTAGATTACATATGTATTTTGATCTAATAGAGTTTAATTACTAGAGGGTTATGTGGCAAGAGAGCTGTGCTTCTGTTGTGCCAATCCCTTTGACTTGTTGGTGTGTGAATCAATGAGAGTCAATGTGTGCCACACTCAGAGGGAAAACGTAGTCTGGTCTGTCAGACTTAGTATCATTGTTTCCTCAGCTGCTTCTCTTCTTTCCTGTTCACGTCTCGACGCCTTTCTATATATGTTCTTTTGTATTTCTTCAGTCTGAATAAAATGGCTGTGCTTGTTCCCAAATAATTATCTTATTTGACTGCCCTCTCTGGTTAAAGTTATAAGTCTGCAGCGTAAGTTGTGAGTGGTCATGTTGCTCCTCAAATAAGATGAGAAATGTCACTTTTTGGAATCTATGTTTATGTGCTTTCTTGTAGAGACTTCAATAAGGAGACCGATGTGGCCGACCCACATATCTGCAAGGTAAACATGAAGCTGGAGCCAGGAGATTCTTAGCTTAGGTTACTATAAAGACTGGAGATGGGGAAACAATTAAACCTCACTAATGAGTATGTTATACGCTGTTTGTTCGATCCATGCAAAAGCCAGAATGTAAAAATTACATGTTGTGGGCACTGCTGCCAGCCAATAGTCCGCACGACATGTTCACACTTTTTTCATGCAGGTTGAACAAACGCGAGAGACAACATGTTAATTAGTGAACTTCAGCTCTCTTGACTGGGAGCAATAACTTCGTCGAGTATCTGTTGGCTGGCCATAAAACCACTGCATGACATTTTTACACTTTGGTTTTGTATGAGTCAAACAAACAAGATATAATGTTTTAATTAGTGAGCTGTAGAGGAGCTGGTAGGCTGATTTTGTTACCTTTGGACAGAGCAAGGCCAGCTGTTTCCTCCTGAGTCTAACCTAAGCTAACTGTCTCCTGGGTCCACCTTCATATTTAACAGACGGATGAAAGGGTTATTTCTCTACAAGACAGAGAGTGTATTTACCAAAATGTCAAACTATTCCTTCAAAGGCACACATCCTCTGTACAGTAACACATGTTTGAATATTTTTGCATCACCAATTACAAATGAAACACTCCTGTCGCGTTTCAAGTCAGTGTGATGGCAACTCTGCAGCATTTTAGTTTATTATTGATTGAGAATGAAGAACATCACATATTCATTTGCCTCCATAAGCAGACAGGCAGGCCCAGCAGGATGGAGGGGATGTTGGTCACAGGCAGCAGGGCCTCTTTGACATTTGATTGTTATGGTTTATTTCCCTGCGGACACTGTGACAGACACAGGACTAGGGAAAAAGACAGAGATGTACGCCAACACATTCCTCCTGTGTAACAAACGGATCGACCAATATGTGTGCAAATGCGGCATACAGGTATGCATGTTTTTCTCATTCCTCTGCAGATGACATTGCAGCAAACAGAAACAGAAGAATGGCTCATTCTGCATTATTTGATTGTGGTTTGCCTTTGGACTCTGTTCCTTGAGGGTCTTTTTGTTACATAACAATGGAAATGAAATAATACTGTTACCGGTAGCAACATGGTATGAATGATTTAATAGACCATTAATGCTATGGGTGAAGTGAGACTTCTTAGCTTCATATTGGGCTTCTCAGGGTTTGGGTCTCCATGGTAACAAATAAGAGCCTCCCAATGAGGACTGTGTGTGTGTGTGTGTGTGTGTGTGTGTGTGTGTGTGTAGGAAGTGGGAAGTGAGATAAATAGGGTAGGGTAGCACCAGAGTGCGTTTGTTTTTTTTCCCCCGTCATGATTATCCATGACTCATTGTCACTCCTTTCTGTCCTTCAACTCTAACTCTGACCCTCTTTAGTGTTGTAATTTTTTAGCCTTAATGAAAGAGACATTATTTATTATCAGCGAGGCCTGGAGGATAGAGAATTGATCACAGTGATGTGGTGACCAGGGTCTCTCACTCCTCTGTGTGCTGTCTTCATCCTTTCATTTGTCAAACTGCAAAATGACACGGCTGAACATGAGGAGATTCTTAAGCGCGGTAATCAAACAGTTGAACCACTTCACCACAGCTAAATGAAATTCATGGGTTTGATGTGGATATGAAGTTTGGATAAGACACAATGTTCTCACGAGGATATGAGAAGCGAGATTAACAGAAGTGCACATATGGACACATGACGCACGTTCATGCACCAGTAAATGTTAGAGAGTAGCTTCATCAGTATTCTGTTCATGAAGGCAATCTTTGGCTCTGACTGGCGACCATTATCACTCCCCATCAACCTACCTGCTCTGTCACAAGCCCCCTCCCCCCCTCCCACACCAGCCACCAGTCTTCATCACACATAAACACAATACACACACGTACTCACACACACTCTGATTAGGTCATGAATGGTGGTTTTGTGTAGCTGTAGAGAAAAAGTGCAATATCTGACAAAGCTATCATTATTCATATGAAGCTACAGCCAGCAGCAGTTAGCTTAGCATAGCCAGCCAGTGGTTTTTTTGCACTTTGCATTTTATTCTACAGACAGAATAAGTCACCAACCTCTGTAGCTCATAACCAAATTAACTTGGCAAAGCAGTACTTTTTTGTGTGTGTGTTTGTTTGCTTTTTTTAAATGTCTTGTTGTCTTATTCTTTATTGTTATTCCTTTCCATTCTTGTCCTGTTCTTTAACCTCTTTAGCCTTCAATTTAACAATAAAAAAAATAACTAGTGACAACATGTGATTTGGGGTCCTGAGTAGACATTTTAATTTTTAAGGGTCACATGCCAGATATGTTGGTAACCACTGGCTTCCTGCATGTTTTGCATGCAAGAAGAACATTTCTGACCTATTCTGTTAAAACAACAATGGCAAGTCTAGAAATATATCATCAGCTTTAGTGTTGTGACATCTGAAATCTCCTGCAAATTAATTAGTTGTAAATTTTATGCAGTTGCTCTGCTGAGATTTTATAATATCCTGTTTGCTTTCTCTCTTTTTCATTTAAAACTCCTGCTACTCAACATGCTGTAAAAAGATAATGTTTCCTTAAAGTCGTTGTTTTGTTCTTATTGGCCATTTATACATTAGCATAATCAGTATAACAGCCGAGGGTGCCTGACTAACTGTTCAGCTCAGACTGTGCACCAGGTAATGGTTTGTGGGGATGCAGGGTGCCTTCATGGGAGAGAGATAGTACGTACTGTATATACTGTATCTAGCCCCACAAAGGATTTAAAATGTGCAGAGGAAAGATTGGGAATGATGCTGACACAGTCTGACTGTGACTTACAGCATCCCAAGAGAAGCAGCTCTGCAGGCGAAATCAGCGCTCATAAGTCAGAATATCAATGTAGGTGTAGCAAAGAGGTGTAGAGGTATGTTTATAAAGTAGGACAACTCTGTCGGGGAAAATAAAGATAAACGAGGTGCAAACGCATCAGCAGGAAGACGCAGTAAGTTGAGCTGTCATACAGGCCGGGTCAGTAGATGGAGAGATAAAGAGTTTGATGGGAGAACCACTGAAGTATTGAGGCAAACTTAATAAGGTGCTGAATAAGTAGGAGATGTTCCTAACTTTCCTGTACTCTGCATACTTTAGATAGCTTCACATCCAAGGCCTGTTTACTCATGTTTTGCCTATCTTGACCATTGAAGGGCAAATGTCAAATGTCAAAAAGTACAGGATTTTATCTTAAGCATCCCAAATGATGTGCAGACTGACCCCAGCTTCTTACTCTGATACTCTCAGACATGACTGATGTTTCTGACTCAGCGTTTGCACATGACCTGTTTTCTTTTTAACTCCCAAGAATTCAGTGCCTGACTGCATCTACGTATGTTTCTGCTCAGTTTACACAGCTGTATTTGAACTGTACGTGTGTAAGTTTTGGGAGGGTTGCTTTTATAAAGCTTAAGTTGTGTCTAGTGTTGTAGTGTGCTTGTCGAGGCTATTGGTTGTGGTTGTGGGTTGTTTTGAATTCAAATCAACATTTGAGATGCCTGGTTGAATACTGACACATCCACAAACATACATTTAATCCTGTAACATTAAGGGTGCTGCTTGTCCTCCATATCCATGATGATGTAGATCAACATCCTTTGCGCAAACAATTTTTTCACATTACAGCATCAAGTTTTTGACTCCTGTAAAAGAGACTCCTAATTTATGCCACTGCTGTTCAGAGACATGGAAGAATAAAGAGTGTAAAATGCAGTATGGGTAGCAGAGACAGGTGGATTGAGAGAAAATGAGCATGTGCAAAAGCGAGACACACAGCTTTTTTAAAATTAATCCTCAGACAGACTTGAAGGAGGATGAGTGTTTTATTTGTGTTTCCTAATGTGGATTTCATCCACTGTTGTTTGGAGAACCTTTTAATCTTAGAGCAATGCACCTACGCGTCTTAATTCCTCGGCTTAGATTTACTGCAGTAACCACACACTTGGTAGATTTTTTCAACACCTACCAACATGATTGCCGTTATAGATTTTTCTGGGTGTGTGTTTGCCCTTTTAGCTGGGAGAAATACAACAAATGAGGAGCTGGAGAGCATGTTGGAGAGTGACAACCCGGCTATCTTTACCTCGGGGGTAGGTGATGCAACAAATACAACATGGATGCACACAAAGTGTGTTTTCAATCCTATTCTACTCCTCTCTAACTCCGTCCTTCTGCTGCACCATCTTAGATCATTATGGACAACATCACCGAGCAAGCTATGAATGAGATCGAGACGCGGCACAATGAGATTATCAAGCTGGAAAACAGTATCAGAGAGCTTCACGACATGTTCATGGACATGGCCATGCTGGTGGAAAGCCAGGTGAAAACACTGATCCTCTCTCTGTACCAACAGCTGTGTTGTTTGGGACTCAGCCAAACGCATGTGAAAACAAACCTACAGATATTAAATTCATTCATAACTTGGCAATCCATCTGCCAACATGGACAACATGAAGAACAGTTACAATTCCAGTTTCTAGTGTTAGAATTTCTTCGTGTCATTGGTTTGAAAGAGTGCCCCGGCTTCTGCAAAAGTTCAGTAGCAGACTGTGTTCACAGTATAGTATAATCATTAACAAGCGGGGCTAGCATGCTGCAGCAGCTGCTGCTTCTCCCTGTCATGAAAATAACTTCACTTCAGACAGATGACAACTGGCAATCTTTCTCTCTAATTTGTGTACAAGTTGTAGAGTGTTAGTATAGATATCAGCAAATCTCTGCCAGTTGAAAGGAAGTTATGTTTTCAGCTCCATCTGGTTGTCTGTTTGCAAAATATCTCCATAGATTTGAACAGAAATTGGGCCACAAATAATTATTGGCTCAAGGATCCGTTGATTGGAATTTGGTTATTATCTGTATTTGGGATTTGTGCCATTAAACCATTTTTTGATATGTAATTATCATGCTGCATTCATGAGCTGGAAGGAAAATCTGACATCTGGGATTTTCAAGTTGGCAACTAAATAGCGATGCATTAATTTGCTTAATTTATTACTAGGGCTTTCATCCAACTGACAGAGGTTATTCCCTTTTCTCTCCGGTTCACAAAGCATATTTCCTGTACAGGTTACTTTCTGCTAGACTATCAATAGCTGATCAAACAGTGTACCACCCCATTCTAGTATCACCATGCCCCACTAACCAATGATGCTAAAGTTTGGTGAACAGACACATAAAACTTATCACAGGAGCTTTTTCTTCATGATGAGGTGAGTTTTATTCTGTCCGAGGAACTTGCATCAGCAATGAACATGACTGCACTGACAATACGTGGCTCTCTTAGTATATAGCTTCTTTAAAGCCACAAACTTAGATTATCCACAAATGTAAGAGTTGCCTGTGATCTTCTTATTAAAGTAATGACCTTCAGGTTCATTCCATGCACAGATTTTCTGCGTGTGACTGCATGAGTGTGTGGGCTGAACCCCCGTAGAGATTAACTGTTTCCCTCATCAGAAATCCTCAGTCTGAATTATGCAAATAGAAATGTGATGACATGAATAAAAAAATATGCTCAATGACGAATAGAAAAGTAAATTGTGGCATGTAAGTGATATGAATTACAATGGCAACTCAATGCAATGGCAGGCTTCACCTCATAATTTTAGTGTGGGAGTGATAATTGTGTGAATGTCTAATAATTCAATAGTATTGTGTGTGTTTGTGTGCAAACTTGTGTTATTCTCTTGTCAAGCATATGAATGCTCTAAATGTAAATAATTCAATTAACTAACTCTTCCTTTATTAACAGAATACTGACATTATATTTCGACTGTCTGTTAATTTTTCTCAGCTTTGCACTCTCTTTTCCTTCTTTTTCTTTTCCACAACACAACACTGTCACCACCACAATGACTCTAAGCTCTTGAGAGCAGACAGCAGCGCTCCACTTCGCATACAGCAAGGTAATTTACCTGTGATCCCTCACTTTTTAATGCTTAAATCATTGTTGCAGTGCATGCATTTAGGTTTGTATACACTGGTTTACCTTAATATTCACGCATGGGTTAATTCTTCTTCTTTTTTTTTTAACAATCATGGGTCAATGTTACATGCAATATTAGGCATCCTTTGCTAGGGAATGCTGAGTTAAACATGGTTATTGACTTCTACTGTCATAAGTTAAAGTGTCAGATAGGAGGAAAAAGTGGATAGGTACATGAATAAAGAGGGATTGAGAAAAGATCAATAAGTGTCTTTTTCAAAGCCCTTATGATACACCAGTCTTTCTCATCCTCTAAAAGCTCATTAAATAAGCATGAAACTAGGCATCAGTGTGAAAATATATGAATAATAGAGCTAAAGAACCTGAAGAAAAAAATTTATTAATCATTCATCACACTCGTCTTCAAATTATTACTTCTATGAAATCTAATTTTTGATGTGGTTAGAGATGGTACTGAATGTGACTCCGTCTCTTGTTTATGTGCAGGGTGAACTGGTGAACAACATTGAGCGAAATGTGCTGGAGACTCAGGAACATGTGGAGCAGGCAAAGGAGAACATCCCAAAATGCAAAAAGTTCAAAAAGACCAGCAGACGGGTGAGAGGCAAGATGCACACAATCTACAAACTGACTTATTATTACTCCCTTTTCTCCTCTTTCCTCTCTCCCTCTCTTTCTCTCTCCCTCTCGTTCACCCATTATCCCTCCCCTTTGTCTCACCTCCTCTCCATGTGTATCCACTCCTCCTCCTCCTGCCTCCACATCTGTCTCCCTCTTTTTTCCTCCTGTCTGCATGTCCTCCTCCATACCTCCTCTGTAACTAACTCTCCCAGGGGGAAATGATAGACCGCATAGAGTACAATGTGGAGCACTCAGTAGACTATGTGGAGAGGGCAGTATCAGACACTAAGAAGGCGGTTAAATACCAGAGTAAAGCCCGGAGGGTGAGTCACATATACAGTGAAACAACGCATGTGCACAAACATGTTATCACATAAAGAAGTGATAGATCGCCTCAAAAGCATTGCATGTATGTATTGTAGTGTGTAACTGTAACTGTTGTCAGTGTGTGCATGCTCACCTGCCTGTTCTCTGCATGTGGAGCATGTGTGTCATGAGTGTTATTTGACATATTCTACCGTAGTGATTTCCAACCTGGGGTATGTTCAGGATTAAAAATTGATGTTAGGGTGATCAAAGGTATACTTGTTGTTGTCACAAGAATCAATGAACTGCTAGCGAGTCTGCACAGAACATCACCTGCTGCTAGAGTACGTGAAATGTCAAAATAGATACCGAAAAGTAATTGATAAATTACTGAAATGTGCAAAGTGTGGGAGTGAAACAAAGACAAACTAGCTTTCTCAATACATCCCTGATGATCAGGAGGCGATATGTTTTTTTTTCGTCTTTTTTCTGTTAAAGCCGTACGTGATTGGTCAAGATGTGTGGTGGTGTCTGTGTGTCCACACTGAGCGGGGGGGGCACACAAACTGGAGCGAGAGAGCACTGCTACATGGTCAGACTACAGGCAGGACAGATGAGAAACATGAGCGACAGAAAACGTAGTAAAATTTGGACAAATTCTAATATAATTGATAGTTCGAGGGCAGAGTGCAGACTTTGCAACATTAAAATTTCATATCAGGCAGGCTCCACAAACAACCTGCACAGGCATGTGTGTACTGTTCACCCATCAATTCAGTTAGAGGAGGAAAGACAAGCAAGGGACCCTGCTGTTAATGAAGGTGCCAGTGTGTCTACAGCATCATCCAGGACAACACCACAGCCACCAAGACCTACAGCCCAGAGCTCTATAACCCCAGTAAAACTAAATAATTTAAAATTAATAAAGCAATATAAACAATAAATATTTTATATAATGTGTTTTTTACATTAGTAATTCATTTTACACATAATTTGGTAATACGTTTATTGAAGCAACAAAAAACCTGAGGAGCCACTTGGGAGCCGAAAGAGCCGGCTCTCTAAAATGAGCCGAAATTCCCATCACTATTATTCACTGGGTTACTTCAAAAGTATTTTAAAAGTGATCATATCCCTCCTTCAGTTAACAACCTGCATCACAGTGGAACAACTCTGCCACCTCTTGGCTAATATCTATAACAACACTCAAAAGTAGAGGAACGTCATACTATACAACACCCCGATCTACTTGATTATTTCCCCACTTGTGCATTAATCAGAGACAGCGCAACCACAAAGTTTCCCTCTTTCTTTCTCTTCCTTTCTTTCCTTTTGTTGCCAGTTTCTCAGTCATTCTCTCTCCCATCAGCTCAACCATTATCTGACACGTTGCCCTCCTTGTTTCCCTTCCCGTTTCCCCCATCCAGAAGGTGATCCTGATAGGAGGTTGTATTGCCATATGTCTGACCGTCCTCATTATTTCCCTCACAGTTGGACTCAGTTAGGACTCTAAGAATTCCCGACAGAGCAGAGAGGGCAGGATGTGATGCCTCCTTTTCAGGTTCACGTCTTCAGCAGTTGAAATGTTCTATAAAGTGGGCTCTTTAATGTGCAGTCCGTAGCTTCTTATTAAGTAGGGGGCGTGCTTACATCACTGCTCTGAAGGCAGTCCAGTATGTTTCTGTGCACTCAAATATTTTAACTTTAAATGCATTTTTTTTAATACTTTTTTCTTATCTAAACAGCCGAAATCTTGTACCTTGTGTCTGCTTGTGTCGTGATTCACATGTCGTCATGTGCATGTTCTGCAGTCTGTTGAAGAGCTTTGCATGCTTATCTACAAACACAGGAAGCTGTGTGGGTGTGTTAACTGATAACGGGGAAATGCTTTTCATAGTGTGCATACCTCACAGCAAGTTCATGAACAGTCAGCCCCTCACATACATACAGATGTGTCCATGAACACTGTCTTGAAAATATAAAGGAAAACTTCAGCAATTTGGGAAATACACGTATTTGCTTTCTTGCCAAGCATTAGATGAAAGGCTCTATAAAAACTTGTGTAAAAAACATCAAATTATTGTGGTTTTATATCAGTTGTGTGCTGGACTTTTTGTTGGCCTAGCTCTCTCTGCTGGTTACCACATCAATGACACTGTTTCAGGAAGTCACTGCACCCGGACGAGAAATATGAATGAACCCCATGGATGTATTATGACACCTGAGAACTTTACATTAGGAGGATGTAATGCACGTAACAGGTTAGAAATTCAAAATTCAAACAGTAATGGTCTAATTGTCCTTGTTTGAAGTTGCTGGTGGTGTTTGTTTCATTTTCTGTCTTGCGGTTTTCTCCGACTTTCCCTCCTTCTTTCTTTATGCGAAGCTAAGCTAACCAGCTGCTGGCTCTGGCTTCTTATTTACTGTACACGAGAGGGGTATCGATTCTCAAACCATCCGCTACAGGAAACAGGAAATCTGTGTATTTCCCAAAATGTCAAACGATTCTGTTCAGCATTGATGGAGACTGTTTCTACATGGTTCAAATGTTGGACGTTGGCTGTTTATGGACAAATGTGGAGGACTGCATGCTAAGAAGACATATTTAACAATTTAACTTTGCTTTAAAGTCATTGTGTGGATTTTTACAGGAAAATGAAAAAATCCTGTTGAACACACATTACTCTCTTTTATGCTACCACCAGATGGTGCAAAAACTTGAGACTCCCATTTTCCACACACAGTGGCTTTAAATATGACTATTCACATTTGTGGCATGTGTGGGAATATACTGTATATATATATATATATATATATATATATATATATATATATATATATATATATATATATATATATATATACACACACACACACATACTGTACTGTTTAATGTGATATGAACACAATGCAGGAACCAAAGATTTAGGATTTAAAAAGTAGAGGATATGGAAGTGTTTCCAAACTACAGTCACACTCCAACATCAAATACATTAAAGTAAAACCCTCCTGACTGCATTGCGTTCTTCTGCTTTTCTTCAAAACTGCATTTTGGTCTGTTTATTATAAATATTCTGACATGTATAAAGTAGAAGTGATATTTCTGACATGTTTTCATCTGCTCCCCCATTTGCTGCATTGGATGACTGTTGATCTGTTCTTGTCAACACTTTACAGAAGAAAATTATGATTATTATATGCTGTGTGGTTCTGGGAATTGTCATTGCTTCCATCATTGGGGGAACGGTGGCCTAAACCTCAACCACAGTCACGCTGAAAGACATACAAACACACAGCCACTCAAACAACAGAGCAAAAACACAACAGATTCATATTTTCCTGTTTCCATGAATGCAATCTAAGACATGTTTAGCGCAAGGTGCGTTACATACTGTACGAGACATTTTACACGCAGTGTAATGGGCCAGAGGTGTTTTCGCATGAGTTGCTATTTTGTAAACGTGTGGTGCTGCAAACTGTTTATCTGAGTGTTGAGTGTTGTCAACGATATGATGTTTCCAAAAGTGAATTCTTGAATGGAAAAAAAAGTTACTAAATGATATGTAACACTATACTAATACATTCCAACCTCCAAATATGACACTTAATCAGTTGTAATGTCTATTTTGTGTTGTACAGGCAAAGTGACAGGCAGTGTTTTCAAAGTCACGTTGTCTAGAAGCCTCTGTTTATTTACTTTTTCTTTTGTAGTCTTTTTATTGTCCTCTACCTCCCTTCCAACGACCTGCATGGTTTAGTTCACTGTAACGTGGTGAAGAGGATAAAGAACATATGTTGGATATTTTGCTCGTAGAATCATCACACTGCCAAACTTTTATAATGTCCTCTCTTGTAGTTAACGACTAAAACAACTACTAATGTACCTTGTTTCATCTGGCCTTACCAGTTGTGCAGCATTTCTAACCATTGCTCCAGTGTTGGGTGAGTGTGTGCGCGCATGTGAAAGAGGATACGTGCATGTTCATCTGTAGCTACATGTTTGAACGTGCTGAGTGCAATCCATGCCATGAAAACATGAGTGCTTCTTAGTAGCCACCTGTGTCTTTGTTTTGTACAAAGTGTAAACTGATATAAAGCTCTCTAACACTGCCACTATGTTCAAATAAGCTGTTAAAATGGAGTCTAGTCTGGTTGGATTGATAATTCTGGTCTGTACGTGACAAACCCTTGTTGTTTTATGTCCTTTTATAAAAAAAAAAGAACATTTAAAAAACCCTAGCTTTAAACAGAGCATATATTCTGTCAAGCTACATTTCTGTTTATTTTCATGAGTGAACTTGATAAGTCAAAGAAAGTGTCTGCATGAACTCGAGGTCGCCCCGTAAAAGACTCTGATACCAATTTTCTGGTGACATACACAGCAGCCACCTACCGTTGCTGGCTCAGCAGCTAACATAACATAACTCTGGCATGCCCTGTAACTGGGGGACAGTGGCTGCTTTATGGCTAAGAAGATTAGGCCTTTGATTGGTGGCGGCAATTCTAGGTGGCTGCTGCTGTATCAAACGTGAACAGATAGCAACTATGCCCCCATGTTGCCTCCTCAACTTGGTTTATTTTTTGTTTGTTTGTTTTTCAAGTAAATTTTGTCTGAATAATCACATTTCGAGTTTGTGCGTTGCTTTGCATAAGTCACAGAGACGGGATGATTCTGTACGTTCATTAAAGGGAATGTCTGCTTTTATTTTCTTCATAATTGTGAATATGAATCATAATTACTTTGCATTTGTCTCTGCTGTTGCAGACATTCAGGAAAAGAGGCTCCAGTGCAGCGCTGTATAACTCATGTGAAAGAAGCAAAATTCCTGCATTTGAAATCTTACTTAAGTACAAAACTATTATCAGGCGAATTCACTTGAAGTTTCAGAAGTAAAACTGGCTTTAAGCAGAACAAGAACTTTTATGTACTTTGTAATTATATGAAAATATTATAAAAATACTCCAAGTCCTCAGCAGAAAGATATTTTAGAGTATTAAGTACTCCATTTGCAGAATGGGCCTTTTTATGTGCTGTATTACTGTATATACTGGATCATTATTATACATAAACATGTCAGCTGCTTTTATGTGTCCGTGCCCAGTGGCCCACTATATAATAATGTGCTTATGTACTTCAACTTCATCAAACAATCAAATATTTTGCATTTAAAATCTTTATTTGCAAAGTGAGTAGTTAACCATATCAGTCAGATACATGTAGCAGGTGTAAAAAGTACAATATTTGCTTCTTAAGTATAAAGTAGTATAAAATGGTAATACTCAAATATTTCTGTAAAATTATTTAAGTATCATAATGAGTAAATGTGCAGCCATTTTAAGGAACTGTAGATTTTAATAATTGTAAGTTGTAAGTATTGTAAGTCGAGAGCATCACCCATATGTGGCATGTCAAATTTAGATTTGTTTTTTTTCCAATATGTTTCTCACACATTGAATACCACCATTGGGGACTCCGCCATGGATCCACAACAATGAGAAATTTGCACTGGGTTTTAGTCAGACATCACCACCTGTTTAGTTTCTCTCTCCCTTTTACAACAATGGCCATAGTGCTTGTCCACCATCTATGAAGAAAACCCCAAGAGTGGGATGACCCCATACTCATCTTAGGTGTGAATGCACATATCTATTTTTCTTAATTCTAAGGCTAAGATATTGTTTTGGACACCCAACATTAGAGCCACACGAGTAAGCATGTGCCGACAGAAACATCTTGTTTCGTAATGATTTACTTCCCACTTTTGTCGGGCAACCATGTCCTTTTGGCATTTTATTTTCTTTCAGCTTCTGTTTGGACTCTGAAGTTCCCCTTTCCTAATAGTCAAAGCACATAGAACTTTTACTTCCTCTTCTATTCACATACCTACTGAGATTTAACATTACATTTGTTTCAAATTAACACATATTTATCAGATTTTTTTATCCCATTATCACTCCGTTGTCACTCCGTAATCATAGAAATCGATTGACACATTTGATTCATCATCACTGTTACACATGACAACAACTGTTAATCACTGTGATTCTTTCACACAGACAAAATCAATACTGTCCCGGCTATGATTTTAGTTTAAATAACTCCCTTTAATCTTTTACATACGTGTAGGAGCCATGAGTAAATTGTTGTAAGGTTAAGGGGCATATTGATTGTTGTTAGGTTTTGGCTATGATATTATTTTGTGATTATATTGGATAGCGGGATAGCGGGTCACATGGATATGGGCGGGGATATTAGGCTAATAGACTCACCTTCATTTTGGATTGTTTGAGGGAGAGAGAGGGGGTGAGCTGGGTCGCAGTATTTTTGTTGTCCGCTATTTTCCTGTGCTCGCTGTGATTACTTTGATTATGAGTTTACGCACCTTATCATGAGTTGATCATCTTTTTTTCTCAAATAAAAGGCAAAATTTATTCTTTGAAATCCCAGTGAATTCTTTGGTTACGCGCGTCAGACTAGCAGGCCCAAACTCAGTCCCTCAACGACTCTTGTTCGCTGAAGTCGCTACAGTACCCTTAACCAGAAGTGAAAGAAATGCTCAGGTCTTTTACTCATGTAGAAGTAGCGATATCACAAATTTAAAATGCTGCATTGCAATTAAAAGTCACATCTAAAACATATTCCGGCTCTCACTAGAAATGACAAATGACTAGTCAGCACATCTTAACCTGCAACAGGTAGTAGCTCCACCTTGTCACTATGTTTTAGCCCTCGTGGGCCAGTCTAATGTGACTCATGGGGTTCCTATTTTCCATGATGCCCCCCAGCAGCAGCAGGCTGTGGCTTAATTTGCCATGTTGATAAGGAACAAGCTCACAGTTACAAATAGACAAATAGAAATAGTCATTTCTAGTTGCAGGTGCAGAAACAATACATAGCTGGCTCCAATCAAACTCTTGCAAAGTCAAGGTCTTCGTCAAAGCGAAAATGGCTGGATTCCAAGAGGTGACAGGTAAGTATACAAGCTGTATCTATGCTCTGAGGGAAAATTCACCAATTGGTAATTCTTAATCTGACCTCAGAGAGCTAAAGCAGTGGAGTAACTGGCCACGTCTGGTCGAACATTTGCTGAAGGGGACCTTCACCCTCCTGTAGCTACGATTTATCTCCAGACTCCAGCAGGTCTCCTGCAGTACAGGTCCAAACTGCAACTATGTTGATGTTTAGTGTATCTGTTAGAATAGATGAGAATCCCATAGACAGACTGTATGGGATATAACAATTTTCCTCCGCTCTTTCGCTGCCTTCCATGACTGTTTGTGTTCTTATAATGTGATTATTCCAATTATTTAAACATTTCTCATATAACTGTTGATGGGAGTAAGTGGACCAAGTTAAGAAAAAAAAATTAAACTGAACCTTTAACTGTTGTAGGTGCCGCTTACATGACATAAAACATACATTTTCATAAAACACAATTTCAAAACAAAGTAAGTAAATACTCATAATGTCACACTGAAATATGAATAAAATGCATTTTAAAGAGCTTAATCATGCTCACTTAGCCTAGTTGAGCAAATCAATTACAACATCTGAGAAACCCACATTTACCACAGCTAACATACACTTCAATATGCTGCTTGTCTCAACCCTGGAATAGATTTCACTGCATTATTGCCCCTGTTTAATAAATCGCTACCACCATTTCTTTTAAATGGTGAGAAATTGGAAAAATCAATCATCCCTTCAACATTTCCAAATAATACACGATTTCTATAGACTGTCACAAAAATGGCTGATTGCAGAATGTCAGAGTTGTCTTGAGACATTTAAGAATTTTATAATACTCTTTACCATAAGATAGAGTATGTAAGATTTCATATGCTGCCTTGTTCATATGCAGATTCAGTGATATATCATAATTTTGCAAGAAGGTAGGTTTTAAAATTTGGCGGAGGAACTGGGAGCCTGGTGCAGGCAATCAGTCACTGAGTTGCATGACATCCATCATTTAGCAGCCCGCTAAATAGAAGTTAGTAAAAATGCCCTTAATTCAAAGCTTAACACACTATATAGAAATTTAGAAGCAGTTAGTATGAAACAAAGTTTAGGCACCTGTTCCCTTGGGCATGTGCCTGGTAAGACCAATCAGTAATCCATCCATAAGCTTTATCTATTCACCAAGAAACACCAAAGACAGCATTACAGGCATAATATAAAATGTGGTTACAAGTGTGTGGTCACCAGCACTCAGTCTTGTCTCACTGGTTTGGAAAGAAGTAGAACCGCCTTGTTGCAGAGTATCTGTCTTTGGTTGCCATCTGCCTTTTGTTGCTAATGGAAAATTTTTCAAAGCGTCGCATGACCTGTGTAGTTGAAGGAAACAGTGTATGAGATTAACAAATCCAAGACTAACAAACAAGAACGTCATTATTACCACTTGCTATGTGGCGTTGCTGCTTCACAGTTGAGATCACTTTCCACTAGATCATTGTGATGAATGTCAGTTGTTAGTATTTGCTCTACTGTACATTCATATTTCACTACCAGAACACATACTTTCACTTGCAAAACTTACTTTTCGGAAAAGTTCATCAATGTCATCCTTCTTTGCGAATTTGTTGAAAACCTCAACAATGAACTGGATAAGAAGAGAACCACGGTCTGTTTGTCTATATGAGACAGTGCCTGGAGAAAAAGCATACAGAAACAGAAAATAATATTTCATAGTTTTTATTACATAAGCTAACTTGTCGTAGCTGTAACTTTTGTTGCATACTGAGCTGTAGAATATGAACTGATAACATTTTAGCTGACTGACCAGGGGTGCAGGAAAGCAGAGGAAAGAAGTGTATTTCTCGGTGTACACATCGCACAGTATCATCGTCAATGTTTTCCTCATTAACAGGCGATGATGGACCTGGCTGGTCCACATCATCACACACCACAGCTGAGTTTCCAGAATCACAAACAAGTACTGATCCTCTGTCCTCTGAAAGACATGTGATACATACTTTTAATACAGTGTGCAAGAGCCCCACTCCCTTAAAGACAACTAAAAGACATTAGCAGACTCCTAAATTAATGTATGTTGATGTTTGGTGTATCTATAAGAATAGATGTGAATCACCTCCTCTGCAGGCCTGGATGATGATGATCTTGGGTTTGTTCAGCAGCGCTGGACATTTCTCTGAGCCCAAGTGTTTGTAAATGTTGTCGATGGGGAACTCATCATCTCCAGATGTCTCATGTTTGTGGTTGACACCGAGGACAGCTCCCTGTTTCCCATGAGACATGATAACCACCACCACGCTGTCTGTCGCTTTGAGTTTTGGGTGTCCAGAGAACTTCATCAGAGCAGCATCGATTTGCTGTGAGAACACAAAAAGTCAAATGACAGTTACTGTGCCACCAAATCAACCAGACAAACATATGTTTTTTAAATTCCCTTTTTAATAAAGTACCTTTCCTGTGAGGTCTGTATATTTCACCACCTCGTATCCCAAATCTTTGAGTAGTTTCTCCATGTTCATCTCATCTTTCTCAGCTCCATTTCTGTTGAATTTCTCATTAGCAAACTTGATATTAGTGATTAGCAGGGCCACACGATTCCCTATGGACTCTTTGGTCACAGGGTAAATCTGAAGAATAAATTTAAAGGACAAAAGTTAGACAAACATTTACCATATGTCTCAACATAATCATTTACAGGAGCTAAGTAAACTATAGACTTTGTATTCCCACTTGTCAAACAGCATCGGCAAGATGCACAGGAACCACCTTAATACTTTGTTACATTAAAACTACTTGTTCCCATTGTTTCCACTGTAAAGTCATCCGGCCAAACAGGTCAAGGAAGGTGGTAGGTAGACAGACTCCACAGACTTCTTGAGTGCAATGAGGTGCTTTTATTTTACAGTGCTCCATTAAATAATTTCCAAATTAAACTGTAGCTACTCAAAAGAAACCTATACTGTGACAGCACAGCCCTCACGACTCAATCCAGTCAATGCAGCCTCCCCCAGCATCCAAGTACCCACTGCTTATATAGCAAATCCAATTCCCTCCTTTGCTCACTTCAGCGCAACCATTTGGTAGCATGGGGCCAGTCTGTTCAGTGAATTTCAACTAATCAGCAAATAAAAAAATACCACTGCACACACTACAAACCTCTAGACCTTGATCTTTATCCCCATAATCTAAACAAGCAAAAAACATCAATTTATGTATTTTAACAACAAACATTTGTCAAAAGGAAACAAAAAAAAAACTCCACATGGTCTGACCCAATGATGCCATGCTGACATCACCTAAACCATAAAATGGGGAAGTGCGGGGCCAGCCTCCTCTCAAACACTCCTCCCACAAGGTGAGCCAGAACAAACAAAAGTTAAGTATAACAAAGGAATGAACAATTGACCCATATCTAAACCTGCAAATTAATAAAGGGTAACTGAACTAAATGACTGAATGTGTTTTACTTTAAAACTTTACTTTGTCCAAGGACAAGTGGTGAGAAGACTTGTGCTCACCCACTTGGTCACATCCACTATTGACAAATATCTTGGGGTAAATCTATCAGTTAAGACCTGTAGGATATTTGATATGGCTTTTATGAATGACTAACATCATCATCGTCAGTGGTGGGGTTGAGCGTGGTGGACCGTTCCTGCTTCGCCGGGGGCTCTGCAGCTGGGAACAGCAAAAACATTTCTGGTCAAAAATAATGTACATGTACAGTACACGCCTGTATTCATGACAGTGTCAAAGTATAATCTCAGTTTGAACACAAGCAGGGTGAAGGTCTCTAGCTGAAATACGTCAGCTCACCTGGCTGAGCAGGTTGTCCGGAGGACAGACCCAGTTCATTGTAAAGTGTTTCATCTCTGCACCGAAGGTGAGCGATCATCTTCCTGCTGGCTTCGTCTCCTTTCCTTTTCACCAAGTCAATGACACATCGTGCTCTCTCTGCCCTCGTGCTTTTCGCCTCAAGTACTGCGTCTCTCTCACCATCGTTCACGATACCATCCTCTAAAATGTCATCCAGGAGTTGACTGATAACTTCTGTGGACACACTATCCACAAACTTAACCCTCACCCTGGCAAGCTCCTTAGCTAGAGGGGAGAATATGAAGCAAAGAAATGCACAATTAAAATTTTTGGTAATAACATTGAATAAGAAAAATTGCTGTCCTAAAAGCTATTTCCAAAATTTCTGTTTTCAGTCCTGTTTTCAGCGTTCATATACAATAACAGTCAAAAGTTTGAAAACACCTTCTCCTTCAATAGTTTTTCTGTACTCTTATTATTTTCTACGTTGCAGATTAATATTGAAGACATCAAAACTACGAGGGAACACATGGAATTATGTAGTGAACAAAGAAACGGTTGAACAAACCAGACTATGTTTTATATTTTATATTCTTCATGACATTTTGATGACAGCTTTGCTCACTCTTGGAATTCTCCCAATCAGCTGTACGAGGCTGTTTCCTGGGATTGTTTTCAGGTAACACGTCAAGAGTTCATTTGTGGAATTTCTTGCCTTCTTAATGTGTTTGAGACCATCAGTTGTGTTGAGCAGAGGTATGGCTTGTACACAGCTCTATATACGCTGAATGACAGCTGTTCTCATCCATATTATGGCAACAACCACTCAAGTAAAGAGAAACGACCATCCATCACTACTTTAAGACATGAAGGTCAGTCAACATAGAAAATTTCAAGAACTTGGAATGTATCCTCAAGTGCAGCTGCGAAAACTATCAAACGCTGTGACGTAAGTGGGTCTCGTGAGGACCACACCCCAATACAAGTAGACCAAGAGTTACTTCTGCTGCAGAGGCGAAGTTCATTGGAGTTACCAGCCTTAGAAACTGCATATTAACAGCACCTCAGATTAGAGTCACATAAAGTTTAAGTAGCAAACACCGTTCAGAGGAGTTCATGTGTAGTTCTCACTGTCAAGCATGGAGGAACTGCAACCGCAAAAGTGAAGGAAAAGCTGCCAACAAGTGCTCAGCACCTCAGAACTCCTTGAAGACTGTTGGAAAACCAAGAGTGTGCAAAGCTGTCATCAAAGAAAAAGGAGGCTACTTTGAAGAATATAAAATATAAAACAGTCTGGTTTGTTTAACACTTTTTTTGTTTACTATATAATTTATGTGTTCCTTCATAGTTTTCATAAATGCACCATAACTTTCTGCTTGATGGTGCCCCGGCAGGCAGCTGGTGCCCTTTTTCTCGTTTTTGCCCCTGACCCTCAAACAGTCTGAGTTCGCCCCTGCTTTTGTATATTGCAGAGGAGGTTTGACTGGTCTCTGCCCTTCCTCCCCTCATAGTTTCAGAGAAGAAGCCTACTTAGAACCAACGCTACTGTGGTCCTGCCTTTTATGAAAAGGAAACTTACATAAGAGTTTGTAAAAGTCTCACATCACACTATGAATAATTAGACCATCAGCAATGTCTCTATTTACTTAATGTGGGATTTTCGTAAATGAAAAAACCTTTACGGGCTGACCTGTGCACTTTGAGCTCCATAAACTCAAACTTTTCCACCTCTGAACAAAGACATTAACTGACCACCTATGAATATAATGTGAAACATGTCACAGCTGTCTTTTAAATAACGTTTTGTCTAGATTTTGATAATCTGAAAGGGCTGGATCATATTATTTTCTCTGCTTTTTTTTCTTTTACAACTCAATCGTCGGAGCAACACACTAGGGCGGGCACGAGCTCCAGCAAAGTGAAACTAATGAGTTGTTCACAACAAAATGGAGCATCATCAAAACTTTTCTTAGACACACTTTCGTTGTTCAACATATTTTTAGTCCGCATCCTCCTCACGGCCCTCATAGCTCAGACCACTGACAGTAAACGCAGCTTACGTAAGTTTGTTGGCTGATCGACACCGAAAGTCAAAGTTGCTAGAAAAAAATAGTTTAAATCGTGAACTCTTACCTGCCATTTCTCAGATATCGTGTCAGAGAATTGTTTAAAATGAGGTCTGCAAGCTGAAAAACTCCCCAACTTCCAGCAGCCTGTGTGCAGGGCGGGCGCGTAATGGGAAGATAAGTTTTGGTGATGGGTGTTTCCTGTTCCACGTCGAGTAGCTGATCAGCGCTACAGCGCGCTGACTGAAATACTGAATTACTGCTGTGGGCTGATTACGTGGGACTTTGAAAAGGGATCCACTGCTCCTAAGTGTGCAGTTTGCGGTACACGTCTGTGTGCGCTCATCTTAAACCACATTTAAAACAGCTCATCTAAGATGCAAGATGAACCTCACATTAGTATCTTAATTAGTTATTAAAGTGGAGGCTTTGGAGAAATCAATCCGGCCTTTATAAGGCACTCTTGTCTCTGTTAGTTACAATGTCCTCTTAACTTTTACGCAGCCACACAACGCAACAACCACACATATCATGACAGTAATCTACAATAGAAATGTTCAGTTTGAAAATGATCAGATTTCAAAATGATCTTATTGCACATTCAAGTAAATGTTCCAAATCATGTAAAGGCCAATACACAGATATAATTCCACTGGAAATTAAAATAATAGACTTTAATGTCCTCACATGTGGTTGAGGTTATGCCAAGTCCCGTCGTACCTGTTACACTTGTCTAGTTCACTTGTGCCTAGTTTTGTCTCCCACTTCCTGTTTTATTGTGAAATCTAAACTCCTCTCGCTTCAGCTTGTTTGACTTCCTGCCCTTGTCTGTTTCCCGCTGTTGTGAGTCTGCCCCGCCCTAATTGTTTCCACCTCATATAGCTATAAATAGTCTGCATCCCCCTCTGTCCTGTGCCAGATCGTCTCGTCTCTGCACAAGCGTCCATGTAGCCATTGTTATCAAGTTGCCTCTTGTAAGTATTATTTGTCATGACATTAAAGAGTTTTCAACTGCCTGAGAGTGTTTTGGTTTCGTACATTTTGGTCCTTCTTGATTCTCGGTCTTAGTCATAATAGTATGATCTAGCCAGAAAATGGCCTCAGCCGATCCCAGCACCATCAGGACAGCTCTGTCTGTTCAGGGCTCCAAACTACACCAAACAACTAGGAGCAATTAAGGACCATCCAGGATGAGGGACCTGATTGATCGCCATGGGGAATTCCAAGCATCAGTAACAACCCAAGTGAACCACCTGACCGCAATGTATGTTATTAAATCAGAGGAACCGATTAGAGGGAGTGCTTTGTATTTTGTATAGCACCAAATGTTGGACAATTCTAGTAAAAGTGGGTATTCCCACACTACCAGGGAGGGCCCCCACAGCGAAGAGGCACTTTACCCTCCTCCCACCAACAGGGACCTTGAGGGATGGCTAACTACATCCCCCTTTTTGGAAGTCACAACGCTCTGTGTTCAATTAACGTTCCATAGTTATGTTTCTTATGTTCTGAGTTGGATTCCCACACAAACCCATAAACAGTAATGTCAGAGTACAATATCAAGATATTGTCATTGAATATTAATGGTCTGAATAGTCCTGTGAAACGTCAGAAGGTAATGACCACATTAAGGAGGGATAAATCACAGATTATATATTTACAGGAAACCCATTTGTCTAGACAGGAAAGTGAGAAGCTCAAGAAATTTGGATATAAAAAGTCTTATAGTTCATATCGCCATGGATGTAGAAGAGGTGTGGCCATACTTATCCCAAACTCAGTGAAATTTGAACGTACCAAAGAAATTAGTGATAAAGAAGGGAGGTTTATCCTTGTGAAAGGAAAACTGGAAAACGAAATGGTGACATTGCTTAATGTATATGCCCCGCCCAATAGTGGAAAACAATTCTTTAAAACCTTGCTTAATACAATGATCTTAGAAATGGATGGAATATTAATATGCGGTGGTGACTTCAACATTTTGATGAATAACAAACTGGACACAACAAACAAAAACAAAAACACCAACCATGTTACTAAATTGATTAAGACAACATTTAAAGAATTTGGGATAATTGACACTGACAGAGACTACACACATTACTAGGCCCCTAATGACAGTTATGCTAGAATTGACTATTTTTTTATGAACAAGAAGGAACTACATAGAGTAAAGAAGTGTGAAATTCAGGAGGCAGATGTATCGGATCACTGTGCGGTTTGTCTTGAAGTCAAAGTGCATTATGGAGGTTACATGTTGGGATATTAAATAATAAGTCAATAGTTGAAGAGCTAAAGAAAGACATCACAATTTATCAAAAGGAAAATGACAACGGAGAGGTCAACCCTGTTATCTTGTGGGACGCTCTTGAAGCAGTTATAAGAGAAAAACTTATTGCAAAGACAGCAGCAATTAAAAAAACTAGAGAGGAAGCCTATAAGAAGGAAAAGGAGAAGCTGTTTAAAATTGAACAACAACATAAATCTACACGAGACTCTGCACTGCTTCCAAGAATCAAAGAAATTAAGGATAGCATAGATAGAATACTAACCACAGAAATTGAAAAGAAGACAAGATTCCTTAAACTCCTTATGAAGTGGGGCTGAGGGCAACCAAACTGCTGGCAAAAAGACTAAAAAAACAACAGGCTGACAGGACAATTTACAAGATAAGGGATAAAAATACAAATCAGATAATCTATGAACCCAAAGAGACTGAAGCCAAGTTCGTGAACTATTACAGAGACTTATATGGCCAGCCTCCTTCTGCCGACATAGATCAAATGAAAGATTTTCTTGAGGAGCTAGATTTACCAGCAATTGGGAAAAATCTGAACGATTTTTTGACCTCACCCATTACCAAAGCAGAGATAGAGAAAGCAGTGAATAAGCTAAAAACAAACAAATCTCCCGGAAGTGACGGCCTGCCATCTGAGTGGTACAAAACATTTAGTGAACAACTTATACCATTACTTGAATTGTCATTTAATTATACACTTGAATATGGTGAAACCCCTCCATCCTGGAAGGAAGCTATAATATCAGTGATTCCCAAGAAAAACAACAGTGAGACTTGTTCAGATTATAGACCTATATCATTACTCAATGTAGATTACAAATTGTATACTTCAATTATTTCAAAAAGATGTGAACATTTCATCAGTGACATTGTAGATGAAGATCAGACAGGCTTTGTTAAGGGGCACCAGACCCATGATAACATAAGGAGAACTCTACACATTATTAATCACATTCAAAATAAAAATATCACTGCAGCCCTTCTAAGCCTTGATGCCGAAAAGGCATTTGATAGCGTTAACTGGTCTTTTCTATATCAGGTACTTAGAAAATTTGGATTCAATGACAAAGCCATTCAATGTATTAAAACACTCTACCAAAAACCAACTGCAAGGATAAGAATAAATGGTAGTCTCACTGAGAGCATTAATTTAGAAAGGTCAACCAGGCAGGGCTGTTGCCTTTTACCAACTTTATTTATAATCTTCATAGAGCCCCTGGCTGAAGCAATCAGGCAGAATAAAGATCTTAAAGGAATAACAGTTGGGGGAGAAGATCACACCATAGGACTTTTTGCTGATGACGTGATCTGTTTTCTAGAGGACCCAGAAACGTGTATTCTACTCTAACTAGATTCTAGCTAGTTCTATTACCGACCCTGCCTTTAAATTGTCATTATGATGCAAGTGTGGATTGCACAGTGTAATGACTACAGACAAATGACACCTTCGGTTGGTTTACGTCGGTTCCCTGTAAGCCTGTAAATGAAAAGAACACCTGTTAATATTAAAAATAAAGTGTACGAAAAATGACACTACCTTTATATGAGAAGCCACAAAATATTTAAAAGCTATTTGCTACTTGGTAAACATAAATAAAACCAAGTGATGCCTCTTGCAACTAATAAAAAAATCCTCTTGTTTGTTCTCGGGGGATGAGCAGCCTGGAAGCTGGGTAATTTGCTGGTGGGTTTGTGGGAAGAAGTTGTTGGAGGGTAAAACTACAAATGACAGACTTTTTGGTCATTAAATTTCTAATATAACAAAAATTATATATAGGAACACTAATAAGCTGGTTACATTAAAGCCCATGTCCAACATCCAATCAGACAGCTGATATGAAGTAAGTGCTTTGCTGTTTAATGAATTTAATGGATAACATTTTGTCCAGCATCTTCCTCTCCAACTCTCAACTCCACCTCTCTGTCCACCTCTTAACTAAGTAAAAAAAGCAAAAAGTTGTAAAAAATATCAAAAAAGTCCAGTAGAAGAAGTACATTAACACACAGAGAGCAAGTGGTTCATAAGGGTGTAAATTAATTAGTCCAAAATTATTTTAAAAAAACACTGACCTTTATGAAGAGTACAGGTCCACACAGTATTTGTCTCACTTTGAAGTCTGAGGGTGATGTCGCTGTCAGCATTTCTGATAAACACCTCAAACAAATTTCTGCTACTATATTCAAGTTCTCGTGTCTGAAGACATAATAAACGGGGTCACTGCATTTTGCAATGACACTTGACCATTTTAAATAATGAAATTAAAATAACTGATAGTAAAGCAACAGCAAGTGTACTGTGCCTTGACGGTATAACTGTTGAAACCTACTTGGGGTTGAATGTCTGCCTTCTCCTTGTCTGCAGTGATGGAGTAATGATTTCCAATTAGAAGGGACTTGTGTGGGCCTGGTTTTATGATAAATATAGATCCACAAGTGTTTAGCTTTTTTTCCACTTCCTGTGAAAAAGAAGAATAAAAAAAATCCATAAAATGAAATGGTCAAAATAGTTGCTGTACTTTTTCCAGGTAATGGAGAATACAATAGCATAACTATGCTGTTTTTCCAGGAGCACTTCTGTTGCTTCCTGTAATTGTTTGAATAAATAACAGTGACAAATGAAATATAAACCTCTTGAAGAGCAGTTTCAGGTGGCACTACGTAAACATCCGTGAGGAACTCTTTGTTTGTCAAAGCAAACCGGAATTCCCAACTTCTTCCAAATCATGACTCCAATTGGTGTGAAAGTTGGCTGGAGTAACTTGACGTAGGGCGATGTAACCTCAGACACGGGTTCCACAACACCTCACAGTTATTAACATGTAGAACTACAAACATGCCTGATTACAAATACAAATTTTGTATTAAGAAAGTGTGTGTCTCCAGTCACATTCCCTACTTCCCAGGCCCTTTCATTACCATTTTCCATCCATCCATTCCCTCCTTTCCCCATCAATTGACTACCCCATTCATCTACATAACTTTTCCCCACTTCCCTGATTTCCCCACCCACCACTGACCCAATTCCCTTCATTCATCTATGTGTAAATCACTTTGGATACCATTTTGGTCGAGAAACAGGGTACACCCTGGACTGGTTGGCAGTCATTCACAGTGCTCATGAAGGAAAACTGTCCCCTACAGTCAGCATGGCAGCAAAGATGACAGAACAAGGAATTTTTTTGTCTTGTATTGTGCCATCGTTAGTGGATCATATCATGAGTTACCAAAATGTGACCAAATTTTCCATTGATGTCAGTTTTTATGCTGCGGACAGACAGACTGATACAGATTACAGACGCACACACATGCATCTAAACACATGATCCCCTCCAGGCTTACTTCCGGTTTTAGCCGAATAAATGTGATTTTACCAATATAAATATGTTAGACACAATGCTCGCAAGTTCATCCCAAATCGTATTTGTTCACACTTTTTACTTTTACTCTACTCTCTCTACACCTTCGACTGCAGTCCCACCCACACGGAGAACACCATTGTCAAATTTGCAGACGACACGACGGTAGTGGGGCTGATTTCAGGGGGAAATGAGGCGGCTTACAGAGATGAAGTCCTGCAACTGGCTGAGTGGTGTTCAGTGAACAACTTTGCACTGAACATCACAAAAACCAAGGAAATCATCCTGGACTTCAGATGAAACAGCGTCGACCCCGCCCCCTTGTACATCACTGGCGAATGCATAGAGAGTCCAGTCCTTCAAGTTCCTCGGCGTCCACATCTCCGCAGACCTCTCCTGGACAGCGAACACCACAGCGTTGGTCAAGAAGGCCCAGCAGCGGTTCCTGAAGGTGCTCAGGAAGGAACATCTGAACACACAGCTGCTGGTGACCTTCTATCGTTCCTCAGTTGAGAGCCTGCTGACCTACGCTGTCTCAGTGTGGTACTCTAGCTGCACTGAGGCCGACAGGAAGAGACTGCAGTGGGTGGTAAACACGGCGCAGAATATCATCAGCTGCCCTCTGCCCTCCCTGACTGACATTCACAACTCCCGCTGTCTCAGCAGGGCCAGGAACATTGTTAAGGACACCACTCACCCCGGCTCCCACCTCTTCGACCTGTTGCCCTCTGGCAGGCGCTATAGCTTCTTCCCCAAAGCTGTCACCTTTTTGAACTCTGATCTGCACTGACGTTTCTGCACTGCTGTCACCTCATTATTGCTTTACTGCATTCCAGCACTGATGCCACTTATTTAATTATCTATTAGTGTTTTTTATACTGTGTTATGCTTTTTTGTGCACTTTAAGGAGCTGCCCTTTTTTAATCTCATTGTACCCAGTACAATGACAATAAATGCTTTCTATTCTATTCTATTCTATATTGACTCATTAGTGCAAGTTTGCTTGACTTATTGATCACAATTAACAGTTGCAGTGCATTTGTTCAGAAATATAATTCATTTTAAAAACCAATGTTATACAACTTTGATCTCAAACCTGCCTTCACAACACAGATGATCAATATCATACAATCAACAAGAACAATGTTGCACATTGTTAAACATGCCTACATGAAGACACTTGTTTACACATTGGTCCCATAGTTTCCAAACAGCTAATAAAATCTATATACTGAATATGAAGAAAAGGGTACATTGAAAAATTTACCAAATACTGCCCAAACTGTAACTGACAATAGGACAGATGAAGAAAGAGAAATAAGGGATACTGAGAGCTGCTATAAATAAACTTCCTTGACTAGATAGAAGATTGTTTTAAAACAATTCTAAAATATATTTGTTGGTAAGTTACTGCCTCAAAACAAATTTAAACAATCAATACACTTCAGGACAGTATTAGGTTTTCCACCTTAATTTTTTCTATTTCTTGACCTGCTTTGACCATACCAGACCTGAGCTGTACAAACTACACTGTTGAATATACAAATAATGTTTAACAATGCAGGTGACCACAAAAAATAGGTTCCTCTAAATAAGGGCTTGAAATGTACACCTACAGTGGGGCAAAAAAGTATTTAGTCAGCCACCAATTGTGCAAGTTCTCCCACTTAAAAAGATGAGAGGCCTGTAATTTTCATCATAGGTACACTTCAACTATGAGAGACAGAATGGGGAGAAAGAATCCAGGAAATCACATGGAACTGATGTGGCCATAATTAAAGAATATAAATATAAGACGACACTATGAGACAAAACATCAGGATAGTACAAAAAAGAAATAAATTATTTAAAATTCTATTTATTTTATTGAGGAAAAGTTGTTGAAGTTTGGCTGTTTAAATTCATATTTCCGGATAATATATATCATTATTATTATATTATATTATATTATATACTATAATAAAAGAGTCACTATTAGAGTCTTCACTAAATGTTGAGCCCATTTGGCCCACGACTTAGACCGTGTTTTAAATTTTGGCCCTTTCTTTGATTGAGTTTGACACCCCTGCTCTAGGGTGACACGCCTTATTTCTTCAGGTGAGATGATAACTCTGAGAAGCATCATTGAAGTGTCCGCAACAGCTGAAACACGGTGAACAAATTATAAAACACTATTATCAGGAAATAACCACTGGAAGCATATAATTCAACAATGAAATAGAGGCATTTATTGCAGAGTATCAGCATTGATGCTGTTACATCATCCAGAGAGTAAATGTGCATATAAATGTACAAAACAACACTCCCCGATCAAACTTTACCTTAATGTAACATGAATGTCCTTGGGGTGACCAGCAGCTTTCCTTCCACTAGGTATGCAGCAAGAGGGGTGTAGTCATTCAGACTGTCAGGATCAACAACCACAGTTACTGCAGGGTCTCTTTTGGCAAGCTGGAAACACCTGAGATGATCCAGGAAGGCCGCTGTGAATAGTTGCATAATGAATGATATGCAACCATCCACTACACAGATCTCCAGTACTGTCCCAAAATCTGGCAGTCCACTTATCTGTCCAACTGAGAGCACCATTCCTTGAGAATATTTTGTTCCATTTAAGTAAGCAGTGGAGGTGAGTGAAACAGAGTCCAGATCTTTAAACTTATTCCGTAAGGCCTCTCTGATAGCAACATCTAAGATGCCCACAGATACAATTGATACTTGGCCAGTCTCGATGCCTGGTTTGAAGATTGTTGGCATCTCCAAATAATATGCCAACATCAGCTGATGTCTTGTAGCTAAAGTGTGCAGAATATTTTTAAAGTTGCCAGTATTGTGAACCACCTTTTTAAAGAAACAATGTTTTGCCTCAAATAGTATTGTCCAGAACTCAATTAGTGGACCAAATTTCAGCACAGGATAATGTTCAAGATAATGATGCTTGGGGCGTAATTTAACACCAGGAAATGTTTCCAATAGCAACTGTCTCTGGTCAGAGATTTTTGCTTGTAGGTAGCACAGGGATTCTGTTGTGAACGAGTGGCTGGATAGCAGTTCAACAATGTCTTTCAGGTCAAGGATCACAGACCAGGTTTTTTCCCTTTCTGGAATTCTGTGGCCAATCAGCAGTGGAAGGAATCTCAGAAGTGCCCAGTTCTCATGTCCATTGCCACCAATCGTCCCATTTTTTGAAAAGTTTGTATGTACTGTACTTAACACTTACCATCAAAATGAAAAGAAATGTTGGTTATTTCATCATAAATCAAGTGGAGCTGTAGCTCTGCCATTTCTCCCTGCTGTGTCTCAGTGCTAACCGTCAGACCCCCTCCCATTGCAATTAACGCTACCACTGTATGCTCCCTCCACTGTGAAGCTAGCTAACAGCTAACGTTGCTAATGTCAATTAACGCTACCACAGTATGCTCCCTTTGCCCTCGACTGTGAAGCTAGCTAACAGCTAACGTTGCTAATGTCAATTAACGCTACCACTGTATGCTCCCTCCACTGTGAAGCTAGCTAACAGCTAACGTTGCTAATGTCAATTAACGCTATCACAGTATGCTCCCTTTGCCCTTGACTGTGTAGCTAGCTAACCAGCTAACGTTGCTAATGTCAATTAACGCTACCACAGTATGCTCCCTTTGCCCTTGGCTGTGTAGCTAGCTAACGTTGCTAATGTCAATTAACGCTACCACAGTATGCCCCCTTTGCCCTCGACTGTGTAGCTAGCTAACCAGCTAACGTTGCTAATGTCAACTGAAGCTAGCAAACATCATGTCGAAGTCCAACGAAGAACTTAAGTAGCTCATTAATGAAAAACAAATACTGCACCAGATTAAAACAAACCCATGTTCTTATATTTCACATTTTTAGCTTTCTATGAAAACATATTAGTAAGCACAATGTACAAAGTTAACGGCAAAGGACTAAAAATGTTAAAATCACTTACACTCATCTCCACCAGTCTTCCAACGGTAATGGAATGGCGCGCTTTAACGTTCCTCCGTATTTCAGACTGTACGTTAACGTATTACTCCGCCTGAATTGGATAGCCGTTGTAGGTACATAGAATATCCCTCCGCCGGCACCAGTAGTCTCTCTGCTTTAGTCCAAATTAAAACATAGCATATCTCCAGGATATAACAAGTTGTTTATATCCATGTTTCAACCTTGCCCTTAGTTTAAAGAGGTTTTTTTTTTTCCAAATATCAAATGCGGAAGCTCTGTAGCTCTGACCTTCACTCCCGCCCTTTTTTTTCTTTTCTTTACTTTTTCAACTGATAACTTGATGAAGCAAGTTCAGTCAATTTGACAAAATGTTCAAGTAGTCAAGACAATGAATAAATGTAAATTTAACCTACGAAAACTAGAATAGCTGAGTTCAAAATCTAAAACTTATCAGAGCACTTTTAGTTAAAGAGAAAATGTAAATTGACATAACTAAAAGGGGCTGTGATGTTTTACAGTGTAGCGGGAGTCTTCACACACTCCCTAAGGCTGAAAAAGGTGCCAAAGATCTGGAAGACATCCTGCATAGTCCCTGTGCCCAAAAAGGGACGTTCCAGTGCCCCCAGTGACTTCAGGCCTGTGGCTTTAACGTCCCACATCATGAAAACCCTCGAGAGACTGGTCCTACAATACCTCAGGCCCCTGGTGCTTGATGACCTGGACCCGCTGCAGTTTGCGTACCAGGCCGACATCGGTGTGGAGGAAGCCCTGATCTACATGCTTCACAGAGCCTATTCACACCTGGAGAAGCCACAAAGCACCATGAGGATTATGTTTTTTGACTTTTCCAGCGCTTTCGACATGGTGCAGCCGCTCCAGCTGGCTGAGAAATTCTCTGGGATGCAGGTGGACCAGGACCTGGTGGCCTGGATCTCAGACTACCTGACAGCAAGACCGCAGTATGTCAGGCTGTATGGATGCTTGTCTGACGTGGCGACAAGCAACACTGGCACACCCCAAGGAACTGTACTGTCACCGTTCCTGTTCACCCTCTACACCTCCGACTTCTGCTACAACTCAGGAACATGCCATCTGCAGAAGTTTTCAGATGACTCCTCCATCGTTGGCTGTATCACTGACAACAGGGAGGAGGAGTACCGAGACCTGATTGAGAGCTTTGTGGACTTTGTACAAAATATGATGCATTGTTAAAGATTTCACTAAACAAATTTATTTATATATCACTTGAAATGTCCCATCCAACCAGCTCCAAAATTTAATATACTGTTGAAATATCAGTGTATCAGTGATAATCATCAAGTAATACACAGTATCTTAATGTAACACTTACATGATATCATAAAATCACATAAGCGGCTTAAAATAATAAATTGGTCTTTTTTTTGTTTTGTTGTACTCACAAAGACCATTACTCTGACACCATCCTCTGGCCAAATGATTACAATGCACCTACTTCACCATGACCACTTGGAACTCAGCTCCAAGTTTAGGTCTTTAATTTGGGGGTTAAAACAGTGCTTCTAAAAGGCATGTGCTATAGGATTAAATATGCACATATTTGTATTGAAAAGTGTAAGTCTTAATGTCATAATTTGAAGCAAATGTGGCATTTCTTTACAATTTGTTAGCAACAAAATTGCATTGTGGTAACGCTAGGTGGCGATAAAGTCATTTTAACCTGGTTTGTAACCCCTCTTAAAAAAACACCAGAGAAGAAGAAACAGCTGACAGACAAAATGGCTGAGGGACAAAGCTAGCTGCCTGGCTAGTGTAAACATCAACCTACAGGAGCCTGGAGAAGGAGCGACGATAAGGTTACCCGATAGCTTCTCGACACTGCGAATGACAGTGTATGTTTACACAAAACTCACGCAGCCAAACCAGAACATCTTTATTAATTCATACAGTTAATTTAATCAGTTACCTTAGTCGCGTTAGCTCTGTAATTAGCCGAGGTTAACATGAGCAGCTAGCTGTAGATTAGCTTGTTGATTTGGCGTTTTTGTGTGTGAGAGAAACTTTGCAGCGCGAATATACTTATCAAATGTTAGAATAATATATGGTAGCCACCTATCAGAATTATAAGTTGTATCTGTAATTAAGAGACAACGGTGTTTTTAGGGGATATGTTTTAGGGTAAATGTAGCTCGTAGATATTAGCTAATGTCAACAAATAGGTCAAAGCTGGAGACGTTTCGTCTAGCCAGGTGTATTTGCCTCGCAAAACAAATCCATTCAGAGTCGTCAGGGGTTTGATTAAAGTTTGGACTGTACGACATTAAACTACAGCTGGGTTAAGCCAAATTAGCCGAGTCTGATCAGTGACGTGGTGAGATTTGGACTTGAGGTCAGCTACAAGTCAGTGTTGTAGAGATCATGGCCTTGATTTAATAGATTAATGAGCAGAGGGATCTGCCTATTTTTTTTAGCTTTTTTGTCGCTGCCATGCTGGTCGTACTCACTGTTTTGGCTTGTCTTGTGATGCACCCAGCAGTCCTCTTTAAGTTACTCTGGTGAAGGATGATGAGCCAGCGGCGTGGGATCCATCTGGACCAATCAGAGCTGCTATGCAAGAAAGGATGTGGTTTTTATGGCTACACTGGTTGGCAAGGTCTGTGCTCGAAGTGCTGGCGAGAGGAAAATCAGCGAGAAAAGCAAAAACAGATTCAAGAAGACTGGGCACTTGCGGAGAGGTCTGTCAATCATCGCACTTTTTCCAGTGTGCGATGATTCCTCAAAGACAAACATTGTGTCTTTTGCTCTTGCTTGCTCTTGTGTGCCTGTCCATCCATCTGACAAAGTGGTGTGCTCTCTTTTCCCTCCCAGGCTGCAGAGAGAGGAAGAGGAAGCGTATGCAAGCAGACATCAGCGGGCCCTATCACAGTCTACCATCACACCATTCAGCAAGTTTGAGGAAAGAAAAACTAAAGAAAAGTCCAGCAAAGTCAACACAGTCACAAAGTTTTTTACTCCTTCCACAAAAACACCACCAAAAAAAGGTACATACTATTGCACAGAGTCAACTGCTAGATATACCATTATACTGTCATTATTTATCAAATCGTTATAGGTTTAAAGTTTTTATTGCTGTTCTTGAATGGATAGATAATGGTGCCATTATCAGGTGGTAGTGGTATTTTTATTCATTATTTGTTTTGCTTAATTCCACTACTTTTTCTCTGCTTGAATTGTTTATGGAACTGGCTCTGATGACCTGTTTTATTGGAACAAAACCAGACTGAGGTCACTGAAACATTTTAGGTCAATAATCTGGGTGTTGTGGTTTTTTTTTTGCTGGTCAAGCACTTACCTTGATTTGACTTGACACAGAGACTGAACACATAGCACAAGCCTGTGATATTAGGAGAGAATGCTGTAAGTGCCTGTAGCTTTGATTAAAGTAACATTCAGTGTCACCCACCCCCCAGATGCTGCTCCTTTTGAGGCGCAGTCCACCCCAAGCCCCAGCTCCTCTTCAAGCCGGCATTCCTCTGCGGAAAATGACCATGCAACGCGAGAGTTCATTGATTTTCTCAAACCTCTGAAGTCTGGCAGGGAGATCTTCAAACAGTGCAGGGCCTTCACTGAGAGCATGGTCTATAAGCGGGTGAGCTTAAGGGACTCCTCATGCTTTTGTGTGTTAGCAGGTGAAATGAGCTTGTAAGAATCATATTAATAGTTGTGGAAGTCTGGACAACCTGTGCACTAATAACTTTTTCTTAATTTCATTTTGGTTTAAGATTGTGTTTTTATTCACAGTCTGACAGCAGCGTTGCACCACTTATCTGCTTTCCATGAATTGTATCTGTTTTACGGTTTCACCTCTCCTAATTTATCACTAAACACTTCTCTTTTTCTAATTTTGCAATCACTTGAGCTGAAATTGCTCCAGCTCAAATGCTAAGAACATGGAGCCTTCAGTTTTTACATGACATTGTCAAATATATTAAATCCAGTCCGGGGTGTACACCACCTATTGCCAAATGTCATCTGGGATTGACTCCAGCTCCCCTGCAACCCTTAAGGATAGATAATGGTTCTGTCATATTTTAGCTTGATTTTGATATCCGTCCCTCCCTGTATCAATGTATTACTAAGCTGGAATTAAATTAAATCTGATCTGCATTGTTCATTTCCCTTCATTGTTCAGGACATGGCTGCTGATGAGCTGTCAGAATGTGTGCAAGACTTCTACCAGAATCTCTCGGACCGCCTTCAGACCCAGTTCAAAGGTACTGCTCAACTCTGACGCTCAAGAAGAATCAGCTATAAACAGTAAATATCACTAACATGATCCAGCGCATAGAGCCATAGCTCTGTAAATCTTTGTTCTTCTGTTCTAGGTTCATCAGATCATGTAGAGAGCGTAATGGATGAAGTAGAGAAGTACATGATGACTCGTCTCTACAAGGAAGTTTTCTGCCCTGAGACTACAGACGATGAGAAGAAAGATCTGGCTATTCAGAAGAGAATCAGGTTAGAAAATAAACATTTTAATAATGTCAAAATTTGCTTTTCTAGTTGTGATTAATTTCTCAGCATTACCTCTGAGTGCAATGAAATACAATTGCAGGCAAAACAACTACATCTGAGAGTTAGTTAGATTGAAATCATTATTGTGTTCTGCTACAGATCCTTGCATTGGGTCACCATTGAGATGCTGTGTGTTCCTGTTGATGAGGAGATTCCTGAGGTGTCTGACAGTGTAGTTAAGGCCATCACAGGTAAGACTCACTAGGCTTATTTTTGAGAGGGCCATAGTGGGACCCCACCCCATTATCTTATCTGGTACTAACTGAATAATGTGTTAACATCTGCAATCTGTCCACAAATTCAGATGTGATTGAAATGGATTCAAAGTGTGTCCCCAAGGACAAGCTGGGGTGCATCACTCGGTGCAGCAAGCACATCTTCAACGCCATCAAAGTCAGCAAGAAAGAGGCTGCGTCTGCGGACGACTTCCTCCCCACACTTATCTACATTGTGCTGAAAGCAAACCCTCCGAGACTGCAGTCCAACATCCAGTATATCACGCGCTTCAGCAACCCCAGCAGACTCATGACTGGAGAAGATGGTTACTACTTCACTAATCTGGTGAGAAAATCAGTACATGCTTGCTTGCATTTATGTGGTTTATTGGTTGATGTTTCTAAATCCTAAATTCTGTTATCTCGCCCATCCCATTTATATCAATGAGGGTAGGCTAAATACTCAGCATAATCTCTGCATAATTCAGTTTAGTTCCAGAGCATCACAAACTACACCCTCCAAAGTGATCATAATCACAAGTTGAATCGACAACACTCGAAATTTTTACATTTTTTGGAAAAGGAAAGATATATTGCAGGATTGTTATGCTATTAGATGGCACTTTTAGCTAGATGTACCTATTAAAGTGGTAACTGAGTATAAGTAACGTAATCAGTGGATCTCCATGAAATGTTGTGTAACACAAAATGTTAACATGCCTTGTGTAATGGCTTTATTTGGAAAACTTCTTGCTTCACTGTACTGTTGTTAATTCCTGGTAGCAAAGTGAGAAAAGACAGATTAAGTAACACTGAAAAGTAAACTACGAGTTTTTGTCACAAATTACATCATGGAATTCACTGAATGTCAAAGTCAATGGAAAAGTATTTAGATAGCTAGCTAGCATGTGCCAGATTTACTGGTCCTCTTGCTCCCACTGCCCCCTTTCTCCCCATCTACCCCCCTCCCTTCCCTGTGTTTTTCCTGTTTGTCTAAACTGACTACTATCCAATAAACGTAAAATACCAAAAGAAAAAGAAAAGAATCTCAGTGGATCTGATGTCACAGACTGATGACACCCACAGATGAGGCTTGCTTTTAATGATCCTCCACACCCCCTCTCCTCAGTGCTGTGCAGTGGCCTTCATTGAGAAGCTGGATGGTCAGTCTCTGAACCTGAGCTCTGAGGAGTTTGAGCTCTACATGTCGGGCCAGGCATCCCCTCACTGGCCACAGGCCACCGGAGCTTCCTCCTGCTCCCCAAGCAGCGCAGCTCTCAGTCAGGTGCACAAACGGCTGGACATGCTAACAGGGCTTGGGGAAAGGCAGGAGCGGGTCATGGAGAAGGCTCGCCAGCTGGAGAGCGACCTCATTGACTGGACGGATGAAGTGGAGCAGAAGGTGCAGAGCGTTCTTGAGAGCTTCCCACCAGAGACACAAAATCCTGCCACAACCACAGCTAGTGGGACAACGTCTACAGCATCATCAGCAATCGATGCTGATAACGTTGAGAATGAGCTCCTGCCCCCACCACTGCAACCGCAAGTGTTCGCTGGTTGATGTGAAGAGCATCTCTCTGAAAAATTCTTCTAGAGGCTTTACTCCACCCTCCCTCTTTACACTGCTAGTAAACTTTACATCATCCAATATGGATCCCCTTTCAAATCCAGCCATCTCCATTCCATCCATCCATTGTCGTACACACCCTGATACTAGACTGAGCAGTAGCAGAACCATTTTAATAAAGGAATTAAATTACATTTTGCATTTTCGGAAGCAAACATATTCACTTTATTGCAGAGAGTTTGATAAGAATTTCAAAAAGCACTCGTGTGTATGGCAAATGTGAAACTGCAGCCAGTTAGCTTAGCTCAGCATAAAGGCTGAAAGCGGGGAAATGGCTAGTTTGACTCAGCCCAAAGATGACACTAATCGACTTACCGGCCCCTCTAAAGTTCACTAATTAACACATTATGTCTCGTTTGTTCACTGGCCTGTAGACAGGTCTGAGCTAGCCGTTTCCCCTTGCCTCCAGTCTTTGTGCTAAGTTAAGCTAACCATCTTCTGGCTTCAGCTTCACTTTTAATTGACAGACATGTAAATGTGGTACTAATCTTATCATCTAACTCAGCAAGGAAGTGAATAAGCATCTCCCTGAGTACACTCCAAGCATTTTGCCCTGGTTGCAAAGTCACCGATCTGATGCAGCAGCTTCAGTGCAGATTCTGGATAAGATGATTTCTTGACCCAGCCATGTCTTTGTCTTTTCTTGAGCTAGTTTTGGCATGCAAGAGATCACCTCAGTTGGCTCCTTTTAGGGCAAGGGAGTAGACTGACTCCACTCCAAACTCATCCTGAACCCATCTGTTGGTCACCCACAGCAGCATCTCCATTACTTCAGTACATCTTCGTCCTTGTTATTGTTGTGATCAGTATAAATGGTTGGATGTGATTGTTCAACATGTTTCTGCTGTTATTCTTCTATAAGTTTTTTGTTAATATGTTGTGTTGTCTCATGGTGAAAATTGAAAAGTGGAGGCCAAAGTTGAAATGCAGAAACTTACTGCCCAAGTAACATCCAATAACACAACAGAATTTCTCAGTTAAGTGTGTGTTTGGCAACGGAAATTGAGAAATCTAAATAACATGAAACTCAACTTCCCCTCACTGAAATAAGCTGTTTTCATGCTCGTGATTTGTGCTGTGGTCACCCTACATCTCCCTGTCCTGCAGCGAAATATCCAGAGAGAAAGAGATGCGCGTGTGTTGCAGTTGTGCATGCGGGCAAGCGTGTGTAAATGTGAGTGCGTGTTGCATGGACATGTTCCATTAGTGCTGATGAATCATCAAATCCTCCAGTTGTGTGCGTGTATGGATATTGTAGTGTTGTTTTCATGCCAGATCTCTCACTCCGGGCATAAGCTGGATGTACAGAAGTGATTTTATTTTTCTATAGAGGCAGGTATCAATTTTTTTTTTTGGAAGCAATAGGACACATTAATCCTGTAATATTTACAGTAGAACTCTTGTTACAGAGCATTGCTTGAAGACATGTTACATGAATTTGAATGATAGTAAAATTTTCATCTATTCTCTTGTGTCCTGAAGAGGGTGTCATGAGCATGTCCCATTTAAAAAGAAAAAAAAAACTGTTTTTAGGTTGTTTTCTTTCTTTCTTTCCTTTTAATTAATTTTGAAGCACTTTTCTTCTCTTTGATTTTAAAGCTCTTTATTCTGAAGTACATTTAATGAAGGAATTAATGGCTGTACTCACTAGAAAGGATGACAGATAATTAATGAAAACTGTTGTAGGCTGTTGCCACACAGACATGTTTCGACTGTGTCTTTGTATTTGGCAGTCGTGTAGTGGAAGAAATCTTTGGGGGAGGTTTTTGTTTTTTTTGCTCAAGCTAATATTTGCTTATGTTGTTTGATTCGAATCCTTTTATATTATTTACAACAGTATAGCCAGCATGCACTTGCTGTCCAATTTCAGTTTGAGAAGACTTTTATTTCAAACTTAAACAATAGCTTAAATAACTTTATATTGCACTGTATGCAGAAGCCATTTATCAGGTATTTAAAAAAAAAAAAAAGTTGAAAACATCATCTTTGTAACCTTATAGGTTTGTTATCCTATCACATGGGAGAAGTCAATACTGTCTTTTATTTAAAAGTAACTTATTGGGGCAGTATTGGTTTATTTGCATCTATGAGTGTGTGATGAAGATTAATAAAAATTGAAAATGCACGTGCACTTGTGCGCAGTTCCTGTTCATCATTTTGTTTCATGTGACTCATGATTTTGCAATCGAGGATTAAATAGAGTGTTACTCACTCAGAATTTAACTATTCGTGAAATGAAACGGATAGTAATTTGTGTTTATCAAGATGTACCATTTCTGGAATTCATTGACGTTTTTCTCCAGTGAATGATCATATTTTCTCCTTTGTAAAAGTGGTCAATAGGCTCTTTCAGACTAACAGAATTTATTAAGTAATTATTACTTAAGTAATTTTATATTTGCTGTATAGTCAGGAATAAAAGGCTGAAAACAATGATGCTTTATGAATTGCCAGACGGGGTATTCAAATATTGTAGCCGAACAAAAACAATCTGAAGTGGTAAAAAAAAAAATAAAACAGGAAAAAATTAAAAACAAATATATTAAAAATGTCAGCGTACGTGATGGGAAACAAAATCCACTTGTTCTTTGAGGTTAGACAAATTTCTGTTACTGTTCCTCTCAGCAAACACAGTTTGTTGAGACAGAGTCTGAAAACTCAATGTACATATGGGCATGTGAGTTGTGTTTTAAGATGCAGTTGTGAGTGTGAACCTTTCCTAATCTAAGTAATAATGTGAAAAACAGATACACAAAAAATTGATACAATATCTATCTATCTAATCAATATATAATATGATTAGAGAGGGATTTAAAAGAAGCATTTATTTATTTATTTATTTTGTCTCAGTATTCCTACCAAATTTATTTCTGGCTGGGCGTTGGTACATTGGTACATACACTACTGAAAATCTGAATTCTGAAAAAAGTGTGTTTCACTTCCCTTTGTTTTTAATTTTTTGTAAATTTTCCGGGATTGAGATATAGGAAATTAAGAAAACAATGAAAATGGAGAAATTTTGGTTGCCACATATACTTCTATGTTATAAAACTTAGAACTTAAAACTAAGATAACAGTCTCTTATGGCCATCCACTCTTCTTCAGTTTCTTGCTTTTGAAAAAACAAATCCTATTCATTTCCCAGAAGAGTATGCTCACAGTCCTCTAAAATGAATAATTTACATTTGTCAGCAATGAAAGTGATATTTTTGAAAAAGGGGATATCCTGTGTGATGTGTTCAAGCTCAGAAAAAACGTTATTTTCACTTCCCTCCTTGTTAGAAATAAAGGAATCTACTTCAGTCGTTGCCTCTAACTAAGAGATCAGTCAAAATGGACTCGGTCATTTCCCTCCTTGGTGAGTTTTCCTCGGTTCATTCACAATATCTAACAAATTTTAACACCGTTTCATTTTTTTCATTTGTCTCATTCTTGATTATTTCCCTTTTTCAGTTCTTTCAGCACTACCACAGCTTGTCGTACCTGAGGGTATGTACCAAGTATTCATATTATTGAATTCTAGATGTGGAACACCTTTACAAACTGAAACACAGTGTTAACAATATAAGACAGTATTACAGTATTAATAGAATCAATATGTTAGTTTATACTTCTGTTGGTCTACTGACATCGCATAATTTTATGTACATGAGTTGAACATAAATATTCATGATCGAAAACAGTGATGATTTAGATTTTTTTTTGGGACATTCCTCCCTAACAAACCCAGTTATGTTTTCCTCCATAGCTTTCCTTGTGACCTCGTTCAGAGCTGTGGTGGAGATTGTGTCTGGGGATTCAAAGATCTTCTCTGGGGAAAGTGTCCGGCTGAAATGCAGCATTCCTGATACCCACAGGTCCACCTGGGCTTACCGGTGGTTCAGGGGATCTCAGGAGCTCCCACAGTTTGAGGAGCACTTTATTCTGTGGAGAGCCATGGTTAAAGACAGCGGGAAATTTTACTGCGAGGGAGTGAGGGACACAATAGTGGGAAACATAAAAACCCTCCAAAGTCTGCCTGTGGAGATCAATGTGGATGGTAACGTATATCAATATCTTTAGAAATATCCTTGATTGGCATGTCCGGCCCTCTTCTTCCACTTTTTCCTACTTCTGCTGCAAAAATTGTGAACTACTGAACTCCTGCTGCCTTAAACGCTGTATGGTGCTTCCTGGGCATTTGATTATAGATAACATGACATATTTGCATGTTTTGGTTTCACAGTGCATCTCAAACAGGCTGCGGTTCTCTGTTTTCTTTGTTCAGGTGGATGGGCTATTCTACAAGTCCCTCCTCATCCCGGCCTTGTTGGAGACACCTTGAAGGTCACGTGTCGTGTCCGAGGTGAACCCCAACTTCAGGAGGTGATTCTATACAAAGATGGCGTTGAAGTTATGAGACAAAAGGGCCTCAACCCACATCTCTACCTGACCAATGTGACCCTGGAGGACCAAGGAATGTATTCTTGTAGGGCTTCCTGGGACGCAAACAGACGTACACGCTCTGTAATTTCATCTGATGCTCCAGTGCAGGTCCTCGGTGAGTCTATATACTGAGTTGCATACGTTGAGTTTGGTTGTGGTTAGTGGTTACATTTTAGGAAATGCACTTATTGAATTTCCTGCCAAGCGTTGGATGAGAAGATCAGTACAACTCTCATATGTTTTCTGTTTGAGCTTAGCTTAGCACAAGTGAGAGACAGCTACCCTGGCTCTCTACAGCTCACTAATTAATACATTATGTCTTGTTTTTTAATAATCTGTACAAAAACTGCAGTGTAAAAACAACTATTTGTAGTTGCAGGGTGTTATGTACTTGGCGGAGTCTTGTTTTCACTCTTTGGGAAGTCACTGTGCAAGGCCAAGCAGTAGTTCCACATACAATCTAACCACCTGCAAAAACACAAATTGTTGTGTTCACACCAATGCTTAACGGTAAATATCAAACTACAGCCAGTAGCCGTAGCTTAGCTTAGCTCAGCACAAAGGCTTGAAACAGCTGGCCTGTCTCGCTCTCTCACAAATAGATCAAACAAAATATAATGACTTAATTAGTGAGTTTTGGAGGTGTTTGGAGGATTTCTTTCACCCTTTGGACAGAGCCAGGCTAGCTGTTATCTTCTCATCTAACTCTCAGCAAGGAAGTGGATGTGTTATATAATATAAATTATTTATGTGTTCTTATCTGGGAATGTTGTCTGCTGTACTGTGAGTGTTGGTTTGTGTCTATTGTTGGATGTGTGTTTTTAAGCTACTGTCATGCCCTTTTAAACTGCCCCTCTGGGACAAATAAAGTATTCTGAATCTGAATCTGAATCTGAATCTGAAAGTGAATGAGCGTTCCGTTTCCTAAAACTATTGATGAACTATTCCTGTATTACTAATAATTGTCAACTAACAATAAGGAAAAATGTTGTTCTCTAGGAATAAGTTTAAATTATTCCAATGTGTCAGTAATGCTTTTTGTCCTGTGCTTCTCTCTCTCAGAGGTTCTGTCGCAACCAATTTTGGAGATTGTTGCAGATGATAACCTGATTCCAGTAAATCGGATGAAGCTCGTCTGCCACGTCCAATACAATGCCCCTGCTCCTGTCCCTCCAATACACTACTATTTCTACAAAAATAACAACAGACTGGGAACAGCCACCTCTGAGAACCATGATCTATTCAGACAGACTCCAGGCCAGTATAGCTGCAAGGCCAAGGTGCCTGAGTTGGGCCTCTTCAGGTGGAGTGAGCCCAAAAGCTTTGGAGAAGTGATAGGTACTTTGATGTAAATATGACCCTCTGTCAAAATTGTGAAACCCATGGCCTTTAGCTCCGCCAATCTCATCCCCATTCCTTTCTCCCGCAGCTGAGCCAACAGCAGTCCAATCCTTCCCTCAACAATCCACTGCAGCTCCTACTTTTATTCAGCGCGACAATGTGAGCAACCAATCCCCAGATCCTCTGCTGAAGACTTCACATCCACAGTTATCCACAGCCCAGACTCTCAACCAAACTATCCCAGAAGTTGGCAGTACATATGAGGAATCTGGTGATATGTCTCCAGACGATGTCCTTTAGTGATATGTTATCATGCATTACAGACCACTGCAGATAAGAATGGTCCTAAATCAGAGCAATAACATGAGACTGTCACATCTTTTGCGATATAACATTTTAACATAAACATTTTATATGATTCATTGTACAATATTCATGTAACAGATTACCAAATTTCAACTTCATGATCTCATCTCTACAAAACTAACTGGATCAGTAGTGTTGGTGATATTAACTAATGTCTTATTGGTTAAAGCAAATAAAATATTCCATAAATGATATGTACTACTGGATTTTATTTTCTATGAACACAGTCTCTTTTTACAGCCCTATTGTACAGCAATACTGCTTACATATTAGTATAAGTATTGGTATAATAACATGGAAAGCAGATTTACAGTAAGAACAGTAATACAGTTACAGGTCACAGTGATATTCTCTGTATACTCAACACATACATTATACATTTCTATGTCTCTTTCACAATTAGATATAGATAGCTGGGTAGTGTAGATTGACAGGAAGCGGGTGTCAGAGTGTGACAAAGACAGCAGCGTACAAAGAGGAGGATGACGAGAACACAAAATGAGGCTGGTTCAGGCATGTGAGGTGAGGGTGACGTGGGGTCGTAACATTTAACAGACGGCAAAACTACAGAGAGACCATTAATTAATACTTCAGGCAAAGTATATTCATGAACACTGCAGGTCTTGGAGGGGGTAACAGGTTTAACAGCTGCATTGGTGGGAGGCAAAGATTGAATAAAAAGAAAAATCTCCTGTCTTGCTTACTACTAGTATATCGATTAATAACATTTTTGTCTACAAGTATATGGACAAGCATCACAACAGTTTCAAATACTGTATGAACACTGATGTTAGGGAAATTATCCAATTTTCATCACAAATGGAAATCTTTTAATTTTATCAAACACAGAGCCCTGTTGACAGTTTGGGCGTGTTATGGATGTTGTAGTGCTCCATGTATGATAACATTGCAAGATTTTCACTTATGATGAATATTTACCTTTATTATTTTTCCAATCTTTTCATAGTGTGATTTTTTTAAAATGCCTTCTTCCCATAATTACCTGAGTAACATGTAATGTGTGTTTTCTCAACATGTTTCACCCTCCAATTGACCAGATTTTTGTGGACTTGATCATTTAACTTTCATCCATGTATGTATAAAGAACTGTTGTGATGCGTGTTCATATACCTGATGGAGTGTAGATCAAAGAACTGTAAATAAACATACTATCTATACCATTCATTTTTGTTCAGAAGGCAACACATAAAATAAGTAGATACTAGTGTGGTGAAAATAAAAGATAAAAGAATAAACATGATATTAATATTACCAGTTCTTAATTTTTTTTTAGACTAGTGTGCCATACAGTGTTCGAGTAGTACAAAAGTAACGAGGATAGTGTAGCACCACCAGTATTTGGCCTTTTCATGGATATGGTCAAGTTGGAGCAGTTCAGGAGAGGAAGATATTTTTCAGTGGAGTATCAGGCCTTGTCTGAGTAAAGTAGGAATCCAGAGAAGATGCTGTCATCCTCACTGCTGGCATACGCCCCATTCCAGTCTCTAAGCGTCTCCATCCACACCTGATCACCCACTGCCAGTCGCAGCACCACCAGAGTGGATGCCTGGTCGATGTCTTGACCGTACAGAGAGTCACGTGTCCTTACCTTCCGTGATCCGTTCACCACTAGTGTGGCTCGCAGTGGCTGATTGCGTACAGTGATGTGGAAGGAGAAGATGTAAACCCCGGGGTGGACGCATGTGAAGCTGTTGGAAGTGACATTGAAGTGGTTTTCTTCGTTGTAGAAAACTTTGTCGAAGCGAATCGGGAAGCCAGAGGGAGGGAAGGACTTTCTTGGAGAGATACCTACACTGAAGGCTGAGCGTTTTTGGGGAACCCCTGATCCCTTTGCTCCTTTGAATCCACGCATGCCCCGCTCACCTCTCATCCCAGGGTAACCTCTGTCCCCTTTTGGCCCAGGCATCCCTCTTATGCCCTGTGGTCCCTGAGTTCCTCTAACACCTGGTTCTCCTTGTGATCCAGGAGGTCCCGGATCCCCTCTGACACCTACAGGACCTGGGGAACCATGCTTGCCATTCATTCCTGGAATGCCCATCACTCCTGGGATGCCAGAAGGCCCAGGATCACCTCGCTCACCTTTTTGTCCTCTGTCCCCGAATGTGCCACATTCTCCCTTATCCCCCTTGTCTCCCTTAGGACCTGGCTCAACAGACACTCCTGGAGGTCCAGCTGGCCCCTCTTTCCCTGGTTCTCCTTTCTCACCAATTGTCCCATTCTGGCCAGGTTCTCCTTTCTCCCCACTATTACCTTTGACACCTTGCAACCCCATTTCACCTCTCTCACCTTTTGGGCCAATATCACCTGCAAGGTAAAGAAAACTGTGTCAGAACTATTGAAGTCTGGCAACAATATAAGAGAATTTAAGAATCACCTGAGCACGTATAGACCTTTTTGTGCTGGTTTCCCAGGAGGTCCTTGTGGCCCAGCTGTCCCACTGCTTCCTTTGTCACCTTTATCCCCTGGGACATTGACATAATAAAGCTAATATTTAATGAAACTACATCCAACATTAGCAATACGTATATTTTTGTTTTTAACTAGTGTTGTGCAGTGCATGTACAAACAAATCTTTATCAGTTTTCATAGTGAACTGACTACTCATTCACAGTTGTCCAGCTGACCAAATCAGTAGCTTTCAGCATTGGAGCTTCCCTCACTGTTGAGCAATATATGATAATATTTTGTGATAAGCCATCTTAAATGTGTATTAAACCGTATTATACTGACCTTTGTCTCCTTTTACCCCCATAGGACCACTCATGCCTGGTGGTCCTGGTAAACCAGAATCTCCCGTAAGGCCTCTGTCACCTGGTGGGCCTAAATAAGCAAACATAAGCAAGGTTAAAAATGCTGAAAGCAAACATACAAAAAAATTAATTGATTAAATCAATAAGCTTTTTCTTTATTGCACTTTATCGGTGAGTCTTATACCTCCCAGGCCTCTGTCTCCCTTTGGTCCCCTGGGGCCTCTCTCAGGTGGACAGCACTCACAGAAGTTGAAGTAGCACTCGTTGTAATCTAGGGTGTAGTTCTCTGGGCCAACACCAGGGGCCCCGGTGCTCTCTGTGTAGTACTGTGGAAAGACATGACTTGGATAGGTGGTCCTCTCTGTGGTGGGGAGCGGGTGGGGCTCCACAGGAATTGGGCTCGGCACAGTCTTGAGAGTCTTGGGCATGTTGGTGGTCACAGGGTTGTGAACGGTGATCTGAGGGACAGGCTTCTTAGTGTACTGGTACTTTGGCTTCTGTGTAGTCTTAGCTTCAGCGCAGGACACCACAGTCAATGTAACCACTACTACAGCTACAAGGGTCGAGTGACAGGAGATGATCCTCATGGTTGACTTGGATCTGAGAACAGATGAGTTTATATGTTACACTTTTCTTCTGTTCGTCTGCGCTAATTTCATTTTCCAACTTTGTCTTTGGGTTTAAAGTCAATAGGTTACAAAAACCGGACATGTTGATTAGCAGTTCACATTTGCAAATCAATAACAAGCAATGCTGTCTCTTCCCTCATCTATCGTTCTTATTGTTTTAACCATTCTGATTCTTGTTCTCTGTGTCTTCATTTCCACTTGTACATCTCCTACATTGCCAATTTCAGGTTGGAGCTACACTGTTTTTCTGTCATGTGCCATTGTGACACCATAAATTGGCAGTTTTACCATTCAGGTAGTTTATTAGTCAGTTCAGCTGCTACATTGTTTAACTGCAATGGAAAAACCTGCATCTTTTTGGAGTGGTGGCACATTTTGTAAGTCTAGAATGCTCCTCAACTTAGATACGCCATTCTTTAAACTTAGTCTTAACTAATCGTTTTAATAGGTTACCCAACATGCTGACATTCAACCATCTGTGCAAAATGTATAATTCAACAAAATTGACAAGACTCACCCAGTTATGCATAAGTGGTATGGTCATTTATCCTCTCTAGCGGTCGCTTGGAGGCAGCACCAGGAGCTCCAGGTCTCTCTGATATCTCTGCCAGGCTTGGACGAAAGAACATCCCCACCAATGAGGTGTTTGCTGGAGGTACAAGGGGAGGTCTGAAATCCAACTATGGCGGGCTGGAGCCGACCCAAGGAGAACCACTGTGCTGTGGCCCATTCTCTGTACCCCTGTTGTGTAGAAAGGTGCTTTTGTGACACGGGATACAGCGCCCGCCAGGAGCACTCCCCTCGCTGCGAGCTAGGCGAGGAGCAAAGGCCGTGGGGCAATGGGTCACCCGATATGGGAGGCATTCCTCCAACATCCAACCTACTACCCAGGCTCTTACGTGGGACAAAGCCAAGCAAAGAGGGTTCTGTGAGAGGCCAGGGCACTACAACAGCCTTGTTTCAAGCGTAGCTTCGGACAGTATTCTGCATGTAGCTGCAAGCAGGAATATGCAAACCATTTTTACAGATCTTTACGTGTACTACGCAATTTGAGTGTACACCTAGATGGCAACGTCTGCAACAACTAATTTACTACTCGATCTGCAAGCTGGCACGAAGCACAGGGAACTCAGTATTTACAATCTACAGCTACTTGGTAAACATCCAGAAGAAAGCTTTAGCCGAAAGAGCACTGATAATCTACTCACTCAACAGTTGCTAAACCTGAGCTGTTTGTCAAAAAGAACCAGCTTATCTCCCTCAAATCAGTGCAGTTGCAATGCTTGCCTGATCACTGTGACCGACTTTCTGCACATGAGCCCCCCAAGACTGCTGGCAGCTACATTTGCTAACTATGATTCATGCTGTGTGGCTGGACAATGATTCCTTCTTACGGTGTAATAAGATAGCGTTGGGTTTTTGTAGAAAAGTGATTTTCTGGTTGCTGTCTAGTCGAAGCTTTCGTCTTGCCAGTGAAAATGAATGCTTGAGCAGTGGACATGCCTCAGTTGTCAAAGACCTCATGTCCTCAGAGGGATCTATGACCAGCTATGAGTGAGCAGGAAGAAGGGAAATGAAATTTGGGAAACAGAGAGGGGTGATGGTGGGATGAGGAGAGGGCTACTAAACAAGAGAAGATTGTGTTTATTTAAACCATTTAATCCTCTAAGGTACACTTTTCTTTATCTCCTCACCTCTATTTATATGCTCTTCTTCCCAGCAGCTCGGGTGAAGTGTCCCTGACTTGCCCCTTCATAAAAGACAAACAGGTGGAGTGTAAGATATGCAGCTGAGTCCTGAGAGAGAGAGAAGGGTTCCTCTGGGGTTCTCCATGCCCGACCTCAACCCCATCGTCTCTCAGCTCCATTCAGACCACACACAACAACAGCGGTCAGCTTACAGTGCCCAGCTGGTCACAGAGGACCCAGGCGCCGCTCACCTGTCCGTTCATTTAACACTGGCACTGGCCCTGCCCTCAGCCTCCATCTACAAAGGCTATAGAGTGAGGGATAAGGAAGAGTTAACTTACTCAACAAGTGCAGCCGAGCAGAGAGAAGACCAAAGATGACTTGGATGGATGGAGGTGTATTGCCTTACATTAACCCCATTCCTGTAAAGGAGATCTTGCGGTGAATGTGTATAAAGTGAGTTAGAGAGAGTGAGAGAGAAACAATAAGATAGAGACATGTTTAGTAACCAACACAGCAAACAGACAGTCTCTGTATGATTATTCCCCTGCTGTGCCATAGACTGTATTTTGTTCGTTACTTTGAGATCTTATCAAAGAAAACCTAGATCCTACAGAATTAGCAGCTAATGACTTTGGCAAGAGATCTGCTGGCAGTGAGGACACATCTCATGTGGTCAGACAGAGTACAAAAACACTTTCTCCTGCCACACTTTCCCCAACAAGCCTCTCTGATGATAAGGGTTGGTTTGTAATGGGCTTCTTTACAACAGAAAATCTGTTAATTTACAAATCAATTTATGTTTAAATCTATTGGTGGTTATACAAAAGTGATCAGCAGAGATCTACAAGTCTGAGAGAAACAGATCATCGGATATTAAAAGCAATAAAGTCATCTGTGATTTTGTTGTTGTATGAATGTTTGAGGTTGCATTTGCATTCTTTGTTTTCCATCTGTGCTTCATTGTTGATTGATTTCTACCTTTATGTACTTGGACAGCTTCTGTTAAAGGAAATTTGTGGGATTATTTTTGTCATATTGCTTTTTGTCACTCAGTTTATCACTTACTTTTATAAGGGATTAAACAAATAACATACAAGGTGGTGGTTAGTGAGCTTTAGAGGTGCTGGTATGCAGATTCTTTTCCACAAAGCAGGCAAACTGTTTCTAGTTTTTATGCAGAATGAATTAAGCTGGCTGCTTAGCCTTGAATTTAATAGACAGAGAGTAGCAACAATGCTCTTATCTAAATCTTGGCAAGAAACTAGAACTATTGCTTTAACCTCACACCAGCCATAAAAAGCCATCAGTATTTTAACTTCTGAGCTTGCTGCAGTGTGTAAACATTCTTTTGGTGGTGTTAGCACACTACTGTTTTTAGGTGTGGTTATAGATGCACCAAAGCAGACTTGCGACCATACCCAACAGAGGTGCAACAAATGTATACTAAAAAAGGCAGTAAAACACAGCTTTTAAGCTTGATGTTACATTGCAAAAGATTAAGTCACGACAAGTAGAAAGCACTATGTGGCATATTTCTGTTGGTCAGTAAACATAACATACTGACTGACTACTGGCCTGTCAGTTCAATTTGGTGACTGGACAGAAAAAAAGAAACAAATAGCGTCCTGCAAGTAGTGCATGTAGTGCTTTGAGGACATGGGTTGTGTATCAAGAGAATACAAACAGCATTGACAGAATAAGAGGATAATGCTAAATGTGGCCCATAAAGGGGACCCTCTTGTTCCTTCTCAGTCCTTACTCAACCCATTAATTGAGCACAGAATAGCATATAATATATTTGATTCTGTATTGACTTCAGGTCCCTCAGAGTCTCAGAGCATGAATCCTACCCAACGCCCCACATCAATAAGTTGCAGCACTCAGAGTACCCGAGGGGATTTCAGTTCAAGGTGAAGCCGTTTGGTCTCCAGGGGGCACCAGCAACTTTGTGTTGAGGGAGGCGCCACAGTTTGCAGCCGATTAATTGGATGATGTTACCTTTAGTGAGACCAAAGTGGAACTTGTTGGAGATGTGTCCACTGTTGTCCCTGAGCCGCAACTGGACTGGGAGACAAGGTATTCCACTGTGGAGGAGTGCCTGGCCATGAAATGGGTCACTGAATCACTGAAGTACTACTTTCTGGGGCATCACCTCTTCCTTGACACAGATCATGCAGCTCTGCAGAGGCTGAAGCACATCAAAGACACAAAGACATCTCACATGGTGGTACCCCTGTCCCTGCAGCCCTATGACTTCACAGTCCAGTACCAAGAAAAACCAACCTGGTACCTAAGTACATGAAAACTGAGGTACTGTGCTCTTGGGAGAGGGGGAGTGGAAGAATAACAACAGATCACTTTTCTGGGATTGCTGGTTAATATTAAGTTGTATTGTTCCATGAAAATGGTTAAGTGGGCACAGACTTGCATATATTAATTTCCTGGTTTAAATAAACACACAATTTTAACAAATATAATTATTGATAGATTGTTTGTGTTGCAGTTAGTAGTTAGCTTGAGTTGGGTGTTTCACAGCAGGGACGCTGGGCCTTTCCAACCTTTACCTGTAAAAGAGCAAATAATGCATATTGATAGTATGAATAGTAGCAGAGTATTTGTTAAGTGAAGAGTATGTAAATACAACGCAATAGTAAATTACAGTTTGTATATTTAATGCACAAACTTGCCTCTACCTGTTCTCCTCCTCCCAGGGTGTTCGGACAAAAGAATTTCCCGGGGCTCACACACCTTTTATTAGTTCCAGGGTGGGAAGAGACAACAAGTGGGAGGTGGGTAGAGGGGAGTTCAGTTGTGCTGTCTAAATGTAATTACATATTTAAGATATCAGAATCAGAATCAGAATTCCTTTAATAATCCCCAGGGGGAAATTGCTTTTTGTTACACACAGCTCCAAAAGAATAAGAATAAACACAAAAGTAAAAAATATAAATATATAAAAAGTATGTATTAAAAAGTATGTATTAAAAATTATTATTACAAATTATTACACAGAGGTAAATTATTGCACCAGGTGAGTCCAGAGTCTTATAATAATAATAATAATAATACCACTACTAATAATAATATAACAACATGTACATTCAGAGTAAGGCATTGTACTGTGTAATACTAATAATACTACTACCACTACTACTACTACCAATAATAACATATAACAACATGTACACTCAGAGTAAAGAGCTGTATTATATAATAATAATAATAATAATAATAATGATACAAATAATACCACTACTACTAATAATAATATTTAACATGTACATTCAGAGTGAGGAGATGTATTATATAATACTAATAATACTACTACCACTACTACTACTATATTTATTGGTATTTATTAGGTCGTGGTTGGGTGTGTAAATATTTATTGTGAAATTGTGTTTATGTTTTTGTAGTGGTTTTATGTAAATATTTATTGTATGTTAATGTGTTAATATCAAGAAGTAAGACAGTGAATGGTATGTGCCAGCCAGCAGCAGACACCCTCATATAGGCTGTCAGGGAGAAGGTGTTGGATAGATCTGTTGTCATGGTGTTACGTAAAAATAAAAACTTCATGCCGAAGGTCACCTGACCTTGTGCTTCTCCTCATTGGCCTCCCTGGCTGTTTGGGCAGTTGACACACTTCATATATATTTCATGTTTTCCCCCAGTGTTAGCAGAAGGAGGATGGTTACATCCCAGAACCTTGAGCTTAGAGACTGACTTTAGGACCATCAATAAATTACTGTTTAATTAACATCAAAACAATTATTTTTTTTCAATACCTGTAGGGAAAATTATGATTTTAAAATCATACTGAATTTATTTCGTGTTGCCCACTGACAAGCTTTGATTGCTAATGTGTAAATTATTATGATTAATTATTAAATATTAATCCTAAAGGCTCTTTATACAGTTGGCAGCATGGTGGTGCTGTGGTTAGCACTGTTGCCTCACAGCAAGAAGGTCCCCATGCTAGCGTGGGTTCTCTCCGGGTACTCCGGCTTCCTCCCACAATCCAAAGACATGCACATTAGGTTAATTGGTAACTCTAAATTGCCCGTAGGTGTGAGTGTGAGAGTGAAAGGTTGTCTGTCTGTCTCTGTCTCTGTATGTGGCCCTGCGATTGGCTGGCGACCAGTTCAGGTTGTACCCCGCCTCTCGCCTGAAGTCAGCTGGGATAGGCTCCAGCTCCCCCCGCGACCCTGACGGATAAGCGGTATAGAAAATGGATGGATGGATGGCTCTTTATACAATATCTCAGCATCTCTGACCAAAAGGAATATGTCAGATCCTTCTCCACCGCCTGCTGTTGTGGCTCCGTGGCCGGGTCTGTCGTTCATTCCTGTTCGTTCCGTATACAACTGCTTTTGTGTGACTGTGTTTGCTAATACCTTAGCTGAGTCTGTCACTGGGCAGCAGCTCTGACTCATTTTTCTGCTTGGTTTGTCTGTACAGGTTTGCTCACTTACACGCACACACAACCATCCTGACAATCAAAACAAAGAGAAGCTCAAATTTCAACACAGATAGAGTGAGTGTGACTTACTTCTCTGCTCGGGTCACCATTACACCACTGTAAAAGAAAAAAATGGCATTTATTTTTTTAATAGCGTCCATGTAATTTGTCCCAGTGACTCCAAATCCATACCAGGAATTATGACTACCCAGGGTACATTGGAGGCAGGTCTTCACATTTTCATTAATCTTTTTATGGAACATTCATGACTTTTTTTCAATAGCCTCCACATTAATACCAGAAATTATTACTGCCCAGGCCATATGGGGCACATCTCTTAATATTGGATTTTACTGATCCCTCCCCAGGTGGGGCTCTTCTAACACAATCCATGACCCTGTGAAGATCAGACAGACTTCATATCAAGTGAAAAATAAATTACAAGTCTGTCTAGGCCTCTCCCTTGTGTGTCTCACACTAAAATTCTTGGTACCCTGTCAAGCATTCCTTCACAGCAGCTCGCACACGTTGATGAAAATGTCCCTCTGTTTTTCATGAATATAGAGCACCATATATTGAGATATATCACACTGTAAACCACCAGTCTGAATGACAATCATTAGTACTAGAGTGCTTCTTAAACAAGATTCTCTGATGACTTAACTTGTGCAAAAAATTAGATCATTGTCATCACGTCTGCACTACATTGAGCACAAGACTATTTCTCTACTTGACCACATGGTGGTGGACTTGTGTTTTAGGTCTGAGGACCCCAACAGTAACAGACCTTAAGATTCTTTAGTTTAGTTGTTAAGATAGCTGATCAGACCCAAACAAAAAATCATGTATGAATTTGAGGCATGTGCAAAATATGAATCAACTCATATTACGCTTTACTTGAACCTTTACAATTTATGATACCCAGCAGATGATTTATAAGAATATTAAAGAGCATAACAATCCTGTCTCTTCATTAAGCTACACTGCTCTTCAACAGCTTTTACTATGAGCCAAATGCTGCACAACATGTTTTCATTTGGTAGTGAAAGTCCATTGCTCACGTCAGGGTTTGGCTCTAGCTGTGGTTTCACGCCTTGCTGGGCTTGGGTTTTTATCAGGCCAACCACTCCTAGACTCATGTTGACTGATTTCATGACTCAGATATACTGTGGAGTTGAGAGCTGTTCCTCCTCCATCTTTGATCAACAGCAAACGGCAATAATTGCACAATCACTCTGAATGCCACAGCACAAACCATGTGTAATTGCACAGAGATCAGACAAAAAAAACAGCAACATCATGTTAATTTATCCTGCGACTATAATAATGTGATACTGTACTTGATCTCTGTTAATGGAATTATATTCACAAATTATGTTACTACTTGGGCCATTGTGTCTAATCTAATCTGGGTTAACTGTTTGCTCAATGGATTTGCCAACAATGTGTTTAGAGCCTTTGTTTTTCTCAACATGAAGAGTTTCAATTGAAAATGAGAAATCTAACAGTTAATGAAAAAATGACTCAGGAAAATGTACTAGCACAGACAATTGTTGACTAACATCCTGGATTATGGTGTGATGGGAAAACCCATATATCCATAAAAATATCTACTTAGTATGAATGGGAAGGCGACACAGTGTTTAGCACTGTCACCTAACAGCAAGAAGTGCAGGATGCATGCCGCCTCTCATCCAGTGTCAGCTGGAAACAGCTCCAGTCTCCCCCCTTATCCTCAAAGGATATTATCCATATTGCTTATCCTTAGAGGATAAAGCGCTTACACTGCTTGGAATAGAAGTATGAATGGGATTTTTTGGAAATTACCCTCTCTTATCATCACAAAAACAAATACAATTAAAGATTGTGTTTAACTAAGCCCCCACCTAAAACACTATACAACAGACCGACACCCAACAGTGCAAATAATGTTCCCTCAAAACAAGCCTGTTAAATGATACTATGGTGCATTATAATAACAGGGTATTGTCTTATCCTGTTTTTTTCTACCTAAGTGACTCATAACCTACCCAATTGTTTCAAAATGACATTAACCTCATACAGGTAACTCGAAAACATTCAGATTTGTTGGTCACATTAGTTGGTCATAATACTCAATGTTAAAGTCACGAAAAGTCATCTGATGTCTTTAAAATATATAGATGTTGTGTTATGAAGTCATAGGCTCTATCAGATAATATACTTTGCGCAAAATCGCATGGCTTATTTTAGGTAATGAAAACTGTTTGCTTAGGCAATCATAACCTTTAAAGGTCCTGCGACAGTGACATTCACTATTTTTGTGTACTGCAATGTCAATATGATGTGTATCAACATACCGAATGCATCTCTGAATATCTGCCTTAAAACCTTTCTACAAAAAGTGTCTATACTCGTGTGGCAGACGCTGGAAAATAATGAAAATACCAAAAAAAATGAAAACATTTGGTCATATCTTACAGTTCAGTATATAAAATACATGCTTAGTTATTGTCTTAAAAGCTTCTCAAAGGGAAACTTTATTCTCAAGTCCAAAAATTGTATTACGCAAATGGGATATGAAAGCAAATTCATTTGAAGAAAAGTGTGTGTTTGTGACTGTAATACTTGACTAAACTGGAGGAAGTAATCATGTCGATATTTGAACACTGTGGGCCTGTTGCTGTGGCAGTGTTGGCGTGCACCTGTGTTTTTCTCAGTGTCATGTACTTCTCTGTCTGTGGAACCAACAGTTGCTAGGAGTCCCCCCCAGTTAGGGTTAGGGTTAGAAACAATACACCACTCCTCTCAGTGTTTTGAGAGTGTTTGGGTCTGTAGATAGCTTTGTTTACACCTTGTCATTATGAGATAGCAAGATAACCCCTGGCCTCTTCCTTCATGGGATACAAATGAACATGCCATGTGTAAAGAGAAGACAGTTCTTCAAAGACCCTGAGGGATACTACGAAGGACGCCATGAGAAAATACAGTAGCTAGCTTTGTCACGGGAGAGGAGAGGAATGGAAGTACATAAAAGGAAAAGGAAAGGAAATGAGGGGAGAAAAGAGAAAGAAAAAGATGGAGCAGACTAGGAGGGAGAGGGAGAGGCTTTGGTAGTATTTTGGGTTGAGCGCTCGGGTGTGCAGGTTGATAACTGAGGTTGTTGCATCTATTGTGCTCCTGGAAAAAAAAAAGATGGAGGTGTCTAGTTATGAGGCATAAACACGGTTGCCTGGCCAGTCCCTCTACTGCAGCTAAACAGATATACTAAACTTTTTCCTTCCCCCTCATCCACCATCCACATTGATAACATTACAGGAAATGTGCAGTGCACACTTAGTTTCATCACAGTTGATTGCACACTACTCTACCAGCAATCCTTATGACCAGGTTCTGATTGTTTACATTGATTTAAATTGTGTCTGTTCCAACGAAGGGGCTGGACGTGGCAGGTAAACAGAGCTTTGTGGGCATGGGCAGGTTGCCTAGTATCTGCAGTATGGAAAGTAAAGCCCCTGGGTATTCATTCCTGCACTGTCTAGGGAGAACTGGTTTGGTGACTCGGCCTCTTATTGTGTGATTTCAGTTTATGTGGTACAGTCAATTGTGTCAGGAATGGGCAACCCGCCAGCTTTTGTTTTGCATGTTCTTCCATTTCAGTGAAACTGCTCTGCCTGACTGAAGACACAACAGACTTGATAAGCCACACAAATTCATATTTCAACTATCAGCATGCACAGACATTCATATCAAAAACCAAACAAGGATGAGTAAGAGAACAGTTGTCCAAGTATCTTCAGATATCTTTATTTACTGAACATTGCAGTGATGTGTTGCTATCATGTATAAATATAACATTAATTTGTTGAATGGTGAAAAAAAAAAGCTTCTCTGACAGCTCTTCATTCTTGGTACAGGAAATGCCTGGAACTACTGCAAAGGTTTAACAAAACTGAAATGAAACAATACAAATTGGGAACAATATAAAAGCACTTTCAGAGGGAGAAACATATGATGTCTTATTTATGGCCACAAGAGAACACAGATATAAATAATCAAAGACATTTGGTAATTGACATTGTAACCAGCCAAGCATTTACCAGTGTATATAAATATATAAATTCATATAAATAAGATTAACTTAGAGATCATGATTAAACTGTAATCAGCGAGCCCTTGACCCAAAGCACAAATCAAAGATGCCTTCAAGCATACAACTAAATGCAATACTCGTCACAACTACCAGATACTCTACGACTCATTCTCTCACCACTTCATTCTCTATAGATCAACTATATGTAAGGAAGACAGTGTTTTTGACAGTGTCGGCCTATTGACTGCAGTGTCAGCAAACGGCTCTGCTTTGAGAGGCTGTTGATTGAGTAAAGCTACATCATTAACAAAGCCAAGCCTAAAAGACAAAGGTGTGTTGTAACAATATTTGCCCATGCTCAGCGCTGAGCACACCTTAGTGACATACCAACGCTTAAAGAGAGGGCTCGGCACACATCCAGGCCGTTATTTTGTTTTATTACCCACTTTGACCAGTAAATCTGTAAATGTGGGCCTGCGACAAACATTGTGTAAGAGATCTTTTCGTTTTATTGCGTAGCTCGTGTTTTTCTATCATCTCTCTTTGAAGATCAGATACACAGTGTCTTGAAATGTGCAAAGTAACCGGCCAATTAGCATCACAGTGCATGAGGGCAACTAAAAAGAATGTGATAGTGGCTCTGATACGAAACCATACATCCACTAGTAACATTAAGTGCATGTCAAAAATGTTGGGATGAGCACCCACACTCTGCGGAGTCACAGATGCGGCGGGTAAACAAAGACACACACATGCTTAAAGGGGCACTCCAGCATTTTTCAACATCAAGTTCAGTTTACTCGAAAGAGACAGTCTGACTCAACCAGCTGTGTAAGGTCCTCTGCAGCTCTGAAAGGAGCATTCCTAAGGCTGCGTCTGAATTCACTCCCTTGTTCACGTATTCATTAGTCCATTTGTGCTAAACACTCAACAGTTTACTCTGTAGTTATCAGTGAATTGAGAATTCAGACACTTATGAATCATCGTCATTTTGCATCATCGCTGACAGCTGTAGAGCAGCACAATGGCGATTTTTTGCATCTATAGACTGTGATGCATTGCATTGTGGGACCGATAGTAAAAAGTAGCCACAGACACACCTTTTTTGTTCCGTTGTAATGTTTGAGTACATTATATAGAACAACTCAGACACAATTACATGGTGGAGAGTAAATATGGCGAACTATACGGTGAACAGTGATTTCGGACACAGCCAAAATCTGAAGAATAACCCACATAAGGTCATCAGTGTCATTCAGCTTGGGCTTGGAGACTGCAAATTTTATGCAGCGAGTGTGTTACACATTTGGGGTGTTGAGTTTAAAAGATTAGGAATTATCCATTTAGGGAGCAATAATGTTGAATTGCATTATGGGAAGCGCAGGATCCAGTCTTTTGACTTGAGACAAAGAGCCAGGATACCTTAGCCTCTGCTGCTTTGACCACTCTCTCTAACAAGTCCCCCAACTTTATGGAGGTGAGAAACTAAATTGCTGGAATCCCCCTTTAAACTTGTAGCTTAAAAGTGATGATGGAAAGAAAAGAGTTTGTATTTAGTAGCGAGACGAGCATGCAAATGCACTACCCACGTATGACCCTATCATGCAAAACCCTGAGGTGGTATGCACTCACACAGGACATGTGGTTAAAAAGTAAAAAACAAATAGGACAAACAACATCTTACAAGACATTTCACAGCGAGGGCGTGAAAGTAATGTACAGCCGTGTGTCTAATACCATGGGGCAAGGCCAGAGGGTTTGGGATGTAAAGAAGATGGTAAGGCTCTGATTTCCAGATTATTCCATTAAGATCTTCATGTTTTCAGTGTCGTTTAGGTGAGGTGACAGATCGCTGTGATTCAGGATGAATGTGGTGGGCCTCAAGGTGCTCTGGGAGCTAAGAAGTTAAATTATAGGACATTATTTGGGGACTCATGCTAATCCACCCAGTCGCAGCCCCATATCCTCTCCGTTTTTTAGTTCATGAGTGCCATGGTGCTCTCAGGCTGGCCGCCTAAGATCTCAGAGAAAAACTCCAGTGCGAGGCGCACATGGATGGGCACAAAGACATATGAGGTGTAGATCACCATGGCGATGGCAGAGAAGAGGATGGAGTTGAAGATGGACTTTTCCCAGGGCTCCAAGACATAGATGCCAGTGATGAGCAGGTACTGGTAGTACAGCCAGGCCAGGTAATCCCAAAAGTTCTTGAAGTTCATCTCGTAAGCTGGACAGAAGGGAAATGGAGGTGAAGTGCTGTGAGATTGAAGCCGGACGAAAGAAATGGTGTGAAGAGGATAAAAACACAGTGATGAAGGTGAGGGAGGAAGACAGAGGATTTGGACGAGAGTGATTTCAAGAATTTAAATGGACTGTAAAAAAGAAAATTCACGCTTATGAGCACACAGAGGACACAGAGGCAGCCCCTTGAGGTAAAAATACTCCACAAGCCGTGCATTCAAAATGCTTTGGTAGAAGTAGAGACGCAAAGTGTATCAAAAATGTGAATACTCATTAGGCAGAAGAACCATCAGTGTTTGACATTAGTCATTGAATCATTACTGTGTAATTAGCTTTTCATATTGATTGAAGTAAAACTCATTTAAACTACTTCACTGTTTTTTATTTTTATGTGACAATGCATATTTTACAAGCTGATATTACATTATGTACGTGTGTGTACGTAAATCAATCATCTTCAAAGCTATTGGTGACTAAAGTTGTCATAAATGTAGTGAAGTACAAAGTATTGTATTTTTTACTTCACATTTAGTCCTCTGAATATTTTTCCTCTGAAATGTAGTGGAGCTGAAGTTTAAAGAAGCATAAAATGCTGATGGTGAGCACAAGTTGCTCAATGCAATTAAGTGCAGTGGTTCAGTAAATCTACTTTGTTACTTTCCACAAGTTACTTCATAGATACAACCTACATGTTAGTAGGTAAATTCAATGAGAAAACACCCTGACCAAGAGAACTTTACCATTTATGTTGTTCATTTATCAACATTTGTACTGTCATTGTTACAATATACATATTATTTATAATCATCCATCATGAACACAAACACTCTCCATACTCTATCAGATATGTTCTGCCCTGTGTTAATTATTTTCCTGAACCCACAGCACAGCCCTGAGGGGGCAATCAAGCAAGCCTCATGGCTCAGGGTCTTACAGGATTCAGTAGCATGGGTAGAGAAACGCCAATGAAATTACACCCGGGGGACTCTACATGGACATAAAACAGTCCTCACCTATTTTCTTAGCGCACTTATTCCCTCACACACAGGCGTGTGTGTTGCCACACACATGGGACACTTAAAGAAGTTGCAAGCAAGTGCTGTGAGGAGGGTAATGAGCTGGTTTTCCACCCCTATAGGAGAGACACCTCAGGCCAAAACATGCACTTTAACATGCATACATATGGACGAGATAACTTGTTTTAAAACTTTCTTTATGTGGGTTATGGGGTTTGCAATTAGCTTTCCAAACATCTAATAAAAAGCTGTGTTATCATGTGAATGGTTTTACATAGCCGCAGGCATGAACACATCCTGCTCCACAAGTAGGGGCGGGGCCAACAGGTGCATGTGCACTCACCTGGTTTTCTAGAATATACTTTAAGCATGCAGAATAGGAAAAATAAGGGGATGCCATTTTTTTTATACTGGCTGATCTACCAGAGGCAAACAAGTTAACAGAAACAAAAACTGCAAAATAACTTAAGTTATCCTTCCTGTCCAGACGGTATGAATGTAGAATGATTGAAAAAATAATTGTCTGGCTGTCACAAAAATATAATAATAATAATAATTATCTGCATACATCAGTGGTTTTTTTTTTTTTAATAATATCAGCTCTTGAGCGCTTACTGTAACCTGTATTGTGTATAACCGAATCCATATATTGACTCACCTCAGCAGCCGCCGTGAGACTCCTGGATACCAACTAATGATACAGACACTTAACAGGAGCCACAGACAACAGCCCGCGTCCCGCCGCCGCTCCGCTGCTTTGTGTAATAAACGGAAAGCTGCCTCGCTAGTTTGCCACTGGCCTATATGTACTAGGTCATACGGACAATGAGAGCGACACCACACCCACCACTCGTGCTTACACTCACGACTCACCTGGCTCACAGATCATGCAGGTGGAGTGACCGAGGACTACAACGCACAGGCCGGTGTGTGTGTGTGTGTGTGTGTGCGTTTACGCAGCTGAGAGCGAGCAGTCCTCGCATTGGAGGCGCAGGAGGAGTCGGCGTCTTGGTCGCAGCTCTATTTCAGCCATGTAAAGTCCGCTGCCCCGTGCGGCACCTCTAAACTTTCTTCAGTCCGTGTCGCATCCTTCTGCGCATCGGTCCCACCATGCTGCAGCCAGACACTGCGCCGCAGTACCACCTCTGACGTAGGCAGCTGCTGCACAGGATGGAAAAACAAGCCGAGACAGCGCGGGCATCACACTGGTGTGCGCTGCAGCCCGGAGACGTGGTAGTTTATACTAGTTATATTACATGGAAAGCAAATACTAAAACAAATATGAAACCGAGTAAATGTAAAAAAAAATGATTTGACAGCTTCTTCGTGTTTGGCTGCAGGGTTTGTGTGTTTGCAGGCTGTTAAAAGATCGCATCAGTGCATCTGATGTGCAGCACTGACACGGCCAGTGTTCTCCAAGTCATTTTGGAGACTAAGCAATGCTGAAAAAATGTGCGAATATCTTCTCAGACTGCCAACTCAGCTATTTTGCATGCATACATTTATTTGCATGCATACATTTAGTCAATGCTTTTGGATATTTGGGTGGTAAAAATATGATTCTGTGTGATAATGATGAATGGTAATGCTATGTTGATGTGTGTGTGCTGAATTACGCACTAACCACAGTGTGGACAAACTCTAAAGGGCAGCTGTGGCTTCGATTGTCTTGGAAAACCATCATACAGCCTATTTTGCTTTTACTTTTCTTCAGAGTCTCTGCCTAAAGACGTTTCCGGATTAACTGTGAAAACCCCGAAGGATGCCTTCAAAAAACGACAAGTGACGCAACACAACACCCCTTGAAAAGATATCCAAGTAGGCTTGGCTATAAGCTGAGAAGTTGTCCCTTTGTTTTGGGGCAATCAGACATACAATTAGGAAATCTTATCTCCTATCTGTCAGGGTGTGCTGACCTGCTCAGTTCTCGCACTAAACACTCTGCATTATTGATGTGTCAACACGGGCAGTGCCGCCGTGGCGCACCGGTTACGCATGGATACACGCTGGCATTTTACGCCAGTCTTCATCCTTTGACACCAACAAAATAGCAGACACTGCACGAAAAGGTTTAATACCTCTTTGTAATATACAGTTCGTTTTGTTGACAGTCGGCTTTGCATGAGCTGTCTTGACCTGCTCCGCTGCAAGAACTCTGGAAATCAGTATTCAAATCAGACAACTAGCCTATGGGAGACCTTAATAGCTCAGGTGTTGAGAATCAAAGCTCCAACAACATGCTATTGGTTACCTTATACTTGGAGAGTGAAACTGTAATATTGTAAATTGGGTGAAGATGGCTAGAGGCAAAATATTGGGGTCATGAGGGCTCAATTTGTGCACATGCCATGATGGTGAGAAAATCAGGTCAGGAGGAGGGTGATCAGAAACAAAAAAAAAAAAGGGAGAACCCCTGTTCTACAGTGTTGTTGCCCCCACCCACATGCACATACAAACACCCAGAGGGGATCTACCTTATTCACTTTCCCAAGTAGATCTGATTACCGTTAACAACCAGCTCAGGTTTGTGAAAAACAAGACTTGGCCACCTCCTCCCTCTTCATGTCAGAATGTGAGACATGTCACACGGACTAATGCACCCGGTAATACACACATTCCTCTGGTGTCTTAGTTTACACTAAGCTTCATGTCACTATGTCTGCTGCACAACCATGCAACAAACCTGGTGACAAAAAAAAAAAAACTCTTAAACTAGCTGTTAAATTCTAAGTTAAATAATTGTTTGGCTTTAATACTGACAGAATCACACAGAATCATCAGGGACCATGAAAAGAGTTTGATATTAAAGTGAGCACAGGTATATTCCCCATTGTGGTTTCCAAATCTATGCAGCTTCCTACTATTGAAGATCAAGACACACAGAAAGAAAGAAAACTTAATTGACACACAGCATTTGCTTTCTGTTTCTGCACTGCACTTGTCTTAATCCTTTCATGTGCATGAAATATCACATTCTTAGATTACTATCAGAAGCTCAGACAATGAAAGATCATTTTTAAGGATTTTGTTAATGAGGGTGAAGGTTAGTGTGTCGCTTTGAAAAAAATCGAGTGGAATCTTGCATTGATGAAATCTGGATCTGCGTATGTTGAACCTGTGGTGCACAACTAGTGGCAGGTTGGAGTTGGGAGCTGCTCACATACGAGCCATCGCTCCAATCAGTTGCACATCACTCCAGATCATATGAGGGCATCACTGTTATTCAGAGCAGCCTTAGCTCTAATTTGGATCTCCAGCTTCAGCCTATATCAGAGCACGGACAGCACTCTTTGGCTGAAAAGTTGGTGCAGCTGTGTGAGTATTTGAATATTGCCATGGCAGCCTAATGACACCATTAACAGGCTTGGCTCAGCTTATTGTGAGTGTGGCTATTTGAATGCATCACTTCCCTTAGTGGCTCAAAGCACCCTCTGGTGGATAAGTACAAAAAAGTGCTTGACAATGAAGTCGCAGTGTCCCAATTCCCAGTATGACATACTGATTGTAAGCAGATTTTAATAATTGTAGAGTGTTCACATTTGAAAGTGACACAATAAAGTATACTGAAAGCAGACATTATATCTATGGTAGAGTTTTGCTGTTGATGCACACTATTCTCCCACTGGGTACAAAGCAGGAGCTGCTCACAGCTGGTAAACATTAGAGTTAACTGTAGGTGATGATGAAACAGCTCCAGTAAAATATCACATCAAGGAACATCCATTCTGATGGTTTCTTTTCTTAAGTTTAATTGGCAGCAGCTTTCCAAAGTTGAGGTTTGACTGACATCTGATGTCACACGCATAATTTCCACAATGGTTAGTATGTAGGACACAGCTAATGTCCTTTAAACCCAAAACTTAGTAGATAATATCTGATAAAAGTGTGCAATAGGAGATCTATTTATTTTGATATGATGAACTAGAAGCACTCCATCTCGACATCACTTCAAAATTTTACATGAAAAGGGGGGTGGAGGAGAAGAATACTTTAGAAATAGCTGAAAATCTTAATTTTGAAGGCCCATCATGGAGATAGAAATTCACTGAGGAGGTGGACGAGTTAAATGATCAGTTGAATCAACTGAAAGTCCAGTTTCTCAGCAGAAACGTATTTGTTATCAAGTGGCACCGTTTATGGGTTTTAACTGTAATGAGGCATCACACCAGTCTGATGAGCTTGGATGTTTTTTCAGTATGAAACATTATTTGTCAAAAGGTTCAATCAGTCCTCGATCGGCTGTTAGTTCAAAATCAGAGGCCTCAGCTCGCCGTGTAACTGTATCGTCAGCAGACCTGTATTTGACAGATCAGCTGTCAGCGTCACACTGGCAGTATGGCAACTGGCTACTCTGTCATCATGTCGGCACCATCTCCTCCTGTGGCATCTGTCAGGCTGAGCTCCTCCAGCATCTCTACCAGGGAGATTTGTGGCGCTCCGTCATCATCAGTGTCGCTCTCCACTGGGATCTTTGACGCATCTGAAATTAAAAGAAAAAAAAAAAAAATCAGCCTCAATTAATTAACTATCCAAGACATAATTTACAATAAACTGTGACAATAGTTCAATTAGCAGCTTAAGCAGCCCATGATATTAAATGAGTCGTATCTGAACCTCGAATTTCAGCTTCAACAATGGAAACAAATACATGACCATAGGGGCTGAACTCTGTGGGGATACTGGTGCAAAGAAAAGCTGCTCACCTCTGAAGATGTTAACATTCTTCCTCAGAGCCTCGTCCTCCTCCAGGTCCTCCAGGAAGTCCTGGTATTGTCTGAAGAAAAGAAAGGAAAGTTGAAAAGGAAACCCATGCAATGCATCATCAGAGAAAAAAAACAAGAGTAAATAAATGCATTTAGGTGCAGTTAACAGACACCTCTCTGCAGAACGGTGGCTGCAGAAACTTAAGTGCAACTTTAGTTAGAAGAAACACCAACAAACTCATGTGGCTCATTCATTTCTGCACTGCAGAAATAAATCTTCAACAAAAGACAGGAAGAAATTCTGTAAGTGTATTTGGTGACCAAAATACCCACCCAGTCTCTAGGAAAGACTGCACTAGAGCACCGAATAGGTATTACTCTACTGAAAATAGACCCCAGCAAATGGACCATTTACCATTTACTGTTTTACTTGCTAAAACTTCAGTGCCCATCGCTCAGCTATTTTGGTAAACCCAAGTAGGAATATGTGGGTCTGAGTGCCACTGGCTGAGAGGGGAATTGAGGGTCTAGTGCTTGTTGTTTTTGGCCTTTTCAAATAACAAAAACGTATAGATTACTGCTAACCCGGTTCTTTCTAGATGACTTCTTAAACACCAGAGCTGCCAACTGGACAGCGCCTCTGAAAATGACAGGCTGTGACTGAGATGAGCATTACTGTCCCACCTCTCGTCATCTGTGTCCATGCCGTCACGATCTCTGGACATCTCCTGCAGTTTCCAGTTCCTCCGCCTCACCCTCCTGCTGCGGTCGTAGCTCTTCTTGATCAGCACCTTTGAGAGGGTCCGCGTTCAGGTTGGAGAAATTCAAACAGATTATGACATTTTTCCTCTGTGACGCTATGCAGAAATGTGTTCAGTTTCAAGGAAAGTGATCCAGTCAGTATTTTATGCTGCCACTAGAGGTCAGTGTTAATCAAGTCGACACTATTAAGGGCATCATCAGAGGCCCAGGTTTATTCACTGAGGATGATCAGCAGGTGAGTCTTACCACATCAGGAATGTGGTGAGGGTTCATCTTATTCAGGTACTCATCATTGATGTTGGAATTGGCAAAATCAAACCTGTAGGGTGAGAAATAAATGTGTCACTATGTGTAACACTCACAGCCTGCTCTCAATCTTTACTGCCAACCTTATAAACATTTGAACTACTCATCAGACCCTCATACTCACCCCAGTACCAGGTCTCCAATATTGAGCAGGTGGCCCAGGAATGTACGGCAGTGATACTGCTGACTGGTGTCCATCTCTGATGTTTTCTGAACCCATACCTCAGCCAGGGTGTGCTGTAACACACAAAGAGGGAACATAAAGATTCAAGCCATTGAAAAAAAACATTACTCTTGCTCTTTTCCTCGGATTTGTTCAGACAGTTGCATCGATACTAATGCAACATTCAGACAGAGGGAAGAGAGGGCCAACAGTGTCCCTACAAACCTCATTCCCTGCGCCATCGACACAAACACTCCTGTGTGTTTCTGTCGTTTTGGCTTGAATCCTGCATACAGGCTCGGGGATAATGTAATGGTTCGGTATTGATTTTGCTTCCAAAAGAAAAGCAATGTTCTCCCTTAATGCAATCTGTTCTGCAACACCACACACAAACACACACACTCTCACCTTATTGGACCTCATGCCGGCTCCTGCACCCAGCTTCTGGTTTCTAATGATGTCAATGTCCATAACAATGAACTCCTCCAGTTGCCGTGGGTTACAGAGACTGTTGAAGGGGTTACGCCAGTATGTATTCCCATCCACCTCAGCAACTGGTGAATCAGAAATCATTTACATATTTATCACAGAGTTCTACTCTGATAAGACTAGTCATTAGGGCACAAATTATTCATTACTGTCTCATTTTGACTTGACAGTTGAAGAACTTGAAAAATTCGATCAAGCACACGCATTTCATCTGCTGTCATTTCGCACACAGCTTTTCAAGAAACATGTCACTCTTGATACATTTGATTATTTCAGATATTTCTGAAAGCTCAAACTTCAACATATTCTAAGCTCCTTTCTCTAAGAGCCATAAGGTACTAAAAATAACATGCATCTAATTTATCAGTGTGTTTTTTCTGTACATATCTGTACATATTCCAGATAAACCACACAGAGTGATGTGTTTCTGACTATCTGAACACAAGCAGACAAACAGCAACGCAAATACTTTTTTTTTTAATACTAGAGTTAACTGCCTACTGCACTCCAAATGTGCTCAACAGAGCCCTGCCTCGAGGCTGCTTCAGCTATTCAAGCTGCTCAAAAAAAAAAAAAAAAAAACTTTCTACAACAAAAATAGCTCGCTCTTTGAAGAGTAATTAAAAACGTGTGCCGCTTCCAAAATGTCAGAATTCAGTTGAGGAGCGTCTCAGCCTCTCACATAATGAATGATTACACCAGATACAGAAGAAACGCGTCATCACTAATTGTCGCCATACTTGTATTGATTATAAATCCTTCACATAAGTGGACTTTGGTATGACAGCGCAGAGAACAAACTAAAAATATGGTGGTTTGTTTGCCGTGACTAGAGGGAAGCCATTGAGTCAAGACAGCTGTGATGAACATGTGTTCAGCAGACTGGGGTCACCTCAGTGCTGCACCGAAGGGGTTCGCCCAGGCAACGACTCTTAATTATATCACCATGGCGATACACAGGACATGCTTTTGATATGAAACATAAATGCAACTGGCGATAGAAAATACTCACCCTGCAGGGTGTTTGGATCGATGAGGTGGATGGTGCTGGTGACGCGGGCGCATACACACACTTGACCCATGTTTCCCAGGCTCTGTGCCAGCCGCGGTGAAAGACACACTACATTGTCCTGGCAACAAGACAAAGACACACAGCCCAGGGATCAAACTGAGGTCGAAAGGACTTTGGGTTTGCTACAGAAGTTTCTAAAAGATAGCCCTCATTAGCCTACAGCTGAGACACAAACATTAAACTTTCTAAAGTAAACGAAGATGGGAACTGCAAATCTAGTTTAAACTGAACTGAGGTCAAATAAGCTGTTGAACTAAAACTAGCAAAGCACTATTCAGATTTCCATTTTAATTCTTTTGAAAATGCCCTGTTAGGACCTATGTCATTCAAACACAGTCTGAAAATACACCCAAATCTATACTTTGCCATTTTAAGCACAGACCTGAAGCTGCCAGATGGGATTAAGCAGCTATTGGAAAAGGACAAATACACGCCTGCCAAGAATCTCTATCCCTACCTTCGTTTTATGTAAAAGTACATTAATGCTCGCTGACTACTGAATAAGTTTCATTTCTTCACAAAACAAATATAAGATGATGGATTCTTGGCCAAGTTTTGGTCTATGCATCAGCAGATGATAAGACAGCTTTCTAACACAACATATTTTACTAAACTAACAAAGTGAAGGCTTCAGAGGTGACGTGAAGAAATGTGACAGCTCTGGCTTGTCTGAAGTTGAACGGGTTTAGGTGTGTCTCAGCTCCAACAGTGGATCATTTCAATGAAACAAAATCCAACTTAAAAAAAACAACAACGCTTTATACCTTGCAGACAGGTACAATCTCAATAGAGAAGGTGCTCTTATAGTTGTACGTGTTAGAATGGATGTCGTGAGAGATGAGGCGCTGGGATGTCTTTGACCTTTAAAATAAAAAAAACAAAGTGTTTTATGGTTATTATCAGATGTCACTCAGCAACACAGCAGAGTCTGACACTTGTCCCAGTTGGACAAATTATACAGAACAAAAGGACCTGAATGCAATAGCATGCTGTACACACAGTAAATACAGCAAAGACCCGTGTATTGTGCAGTCTACCTCATCTGAACTGTTGAAGGTCACGTCAACATGCCACGTCTGCATCCAAAATTATAGAATGTTTGAGTTTCTATCATCCAAACGCAACACCTGCAGCTTTTTCCTGTTTTTTGTTTGATACACGCCTACTAGCAAATAATTTTTCTGTGACATTTGCTCATAAATCTAGAGATTGTTGGATGAGGACTATTGAAAGCAGGCAGTCATAATCAGTCTGAATTATCTTGTGATTAGCATTTAAATAAGAAGGGGAATGTTGTTCTAATACTGAATACAGATATACCGACGTTTTCACAGGCACAGGCTGAAGTGTTGCTCACCTGCAGGGCACGGTGCACTGGAGGAAGTCGGTCATCTTCTGGGCGTGCTGCTTGGAGGCATAGTAGAAATCAATCCCATCTGAGAGGAGAAGAATAACACATCATCAAACCCTCCACCAATGAATTACTCACAGGTGCACTTCACGGGTCATCACCATTGCAGAGCACACATGTATACGAACACACACACACACACACACACACACACACACACGAGTGCAGATGAAGATGGGAGAAAATATGGCAGCCACATGTTGTAAACTTTTAAGTCCTGCCGAGACGTGGAGATGATTTAAATTGCACTCTCAGTCAAAACTCCACTTCACAGTCCCAACCACGTGCACAGAGAGCTGCTGCTGAGCTGCCACTCAATGCACAGCATGTGCCTGAGAGTGTGGATTTGTAGCAGTTAGCATCTCTAAATAGGGTATGAATCAAGCTTGCATTGCAGGAATCTAGTCTGGCATGCCTGCTCTGATTACAGCGCACTGATTAGATGTACAACGCATGCCCCTCTGAGGCCCACGTGAGGACAGCTGTATGGACTGATTGGCGCCAGTGATATGCATGCATCGCTTGCCGTCTGGTACGGGAAAGGGTAATTAACACTCGACACATCATTATGTTCTACTTAGTTCTAATCCACATTAGCTACACTGGTGCCGAATGAGACAGGTTTCCCACTTTTCGGTGAATTCGGGTCTCTCGGGAATATAGCAGGCCCCACTCTTTAAAGATCTGTGCACCAACGTGCATTAAACAATACAATGTATAATATCATTGACCTACCATGGATTTCTTTGATGTTGAGGGCATTCTGGTGGAGCTTATGCTTAAGGATCAGCTGCTCTAGATAGTAGAATGTCTTTTTATGAATGGCCTGTAAAAAAAAAAGAAAAAAAAAAAAAAGAGACAATCATACAGATCCATCCAGTTCCAATTATTTAACGGTATAAATAACAGCTTGGCATCTATCACACTGTTGCCACCTTTGACTTTGTCTTATAACACACCAGTTATAAGACCTGCAGCACCGAAGGCTGTATTGATATGCATTAAAAAGTATAGCAAAGTGCAGCCAAGAAACAAGTGAGACCAAGAAGTGTGTTGGTGATTTTAGTATGCCATTAATTCAAACGTCCTGTACAGTTGCTTCAGAGTTCACTGTGATGACAGGTGCCTTTGGCTTTTATTGTGAAGTAGCTACAGAGTGCGCTGAATTATATAATAGAGGGGTAGCTTAGCTTGCAGAGGCTGCAGGTTTTAATCTACAACTGGACTGAATTTGCATGTTTCTGAGAAATCCTCTCCTTCTCTGTAGCATGGCAGCTAAGCTTTGTTTCGTTCAAGTCCGAAGTCCAAACCTAAGGTTTAGTGTTGTAGTTCCTGCCAAGTACCTAAGGTTTGTTTCAGATAAAACCTACAGACATGGGTTCAGGTTTTAACATTCAATCGCAAAATTAACACATAATTATAGGATTGTGTAAAGAGGGAACTGAGTTCACTTGAAATGAAAAAGTGAGAGGAACCAAACTAAACACATTTCAGTAGGAGTGAAATATAAGTCACAATTAAGAGAATAGAAGCAAAAAGGTAACTGGCCAACATGTTTGTAAATATGTTAACAACTATTCGGTATCATTTTTCTTGCGCGGTTTCCAGTCCAGAGCGTGAGCGGTTTTTCAAGCCCTTTGCTACCTGGACAACCACAGTCACAGAATATATATCCAACCATCCAAATATTTTCTATAGGACTCCCACCTTCTGCCTAACTTGAACCACAGCCTTCCAGAAGTCCTTAGCCTCCACACGGTGGCAGTCGTCACACATCTGGTGCTGGATGACAAACTCGACCACAAACACCTGCTGTAGGATGGCACCATTCATCACCTGGAGAGGCAAAGACAGCAACAAGTTACGCCATGTGCTCAAACTGCATGGCAAGCAGCGACAAAAATCTGTTAACAGTCACTCTCTTCTGCAAAAACAAACAACAACAAATGTGCCATGTAGATGTATTTGACCACTGGGATCTGGAGACAGTGTTACACAGACCCTCCAACAACACAAACAAAAGAGTTGGCCCTGAGAAGCACAGGGCTCAGGTTCTCACTAAAGGTCAAGGAGATGAGATGACAGCCACTGGCAAAACTCACTTCTATCAAAAACACACAACTCTGTCAGGACAACTCCATTGCAACAGTTTCTTGAAGTCTGTTGCATATATGATTATCTCACCAATTACACAATGCCTCTTATCGTCACTGAATGTGTGTTACATCTTAACATTATTATTTTCACACGTTAGCCAAAAAGCTTCAATCCAAACACAAACTGTTGCTGCTGGTTCCCACTCCCGTCAGTTTTTATCTGTTAATTTGAATGTCACTCTCCCACACTTATCACTTCCACTCTTTTCTTACCTCTTTCTGGATGGTCACTTTCATCTTAATCCTTTTGGAGTGTGGCTCTGTCCACAGGAAGCCTGCGTCAATGAGACGCACCTGTGAGGACAGAGGTGTCGTCATATCCATGGAGTAGCATGAGCCTCGACAGAATATTCACAAGTACTTTGCAGGTACTGTGGTGAACATGGTGCACATCACCATTATAAGTCAGATACATTGGGTGGAAGCAATATTATGATAATGCACTCATTGACAAGATACCTGCAAAGAATACCATAAATGTGAATATTGCAATATTTATTTTTAGTTGGAACTGTGTTGGAAGTGTGTTGGTTCAACCTTATGTTTTAATTCATAATTTGTTTTACACAGCATTATATCAGATGCACTGAAATGACTTCTTTCACCATTAACCACGTTATTAAAAATAAAATTAGAATATAATAAAAACAATAGGGTGGCTCAATAAGAAGATGGGACTGAAACAAGCAATTTAGCATAAAAATCATGGAATCCCTAAGAGTAGGAGGAGACAGAGGATACTTTGGAATTTACGCCTGTAATGTTCACTTTTCATGTCTTTCACCTGAGTGCAAATGTGTTGAGGTCTTTTGAGAAGTTTAGTAAGAATCACACTTACTTTGGTCATAGAGCTTTTAATTTTCTTCAGGCAAAGAGCCAGCAGCTCCCTGGACTCCAGGGCACACTGCATCCAGGTGGCTGGAGGCTGTAAGTATCTACATAACAGAGGAAAATGTACATTCAAGCCTCAATTGCCACAGCAAAGATTCTCAAGAAAACTTTGAACACCTGCAAATGTTTTCTGAAGGTATGATCTCTGTATCACATTGTTGGGAAAAAAAAAAAAAGTACAAACCTTTCACATTGCTTGCAGAAGTGCACTGTGACTTGCTTGGGGATTCCCTCTGAGATGTCTACCTGAGTACGCAGGCAGGCTACACACATGTTGGCTGGGTTGGGAGGAATGGGGACTCCACAGGTACAGCACAGACTGGGGAGGAGAGAAGAAGCAAAAACAGTCAAAGAGCTCAAATTTTACGAGATCATGAGTTGTCAAAATGACATTTATATTGTGTTTTAGTCTGTAATACATGGATGTCATATGTAATCAAGACAGAAATGAAAACGCCCTAATGTTTACTAGGATAGAGGAAGGAATGACTGCGTTAATGCAGCCTGACTTAGCAAACACAGGCAACACTAGTACCTTCAATAATAGCCGCATTCCATTTAGGTGCACTGCTATCAGGGCCCAGTTATTGTGTGAGCTGGCCTATTAGTGTGGCTTAATGACAAACTTAAAGGTAACAGAGAAATCAGTGTCGGCACAGATGTGTTTTCCTCCTTTAACAAGTCAAAATGCCATTCTGAAAAATGAGTCAGGGCTCACGCAAACCAACACGATTTGAGCACATGAGGGTCTTTCGTATCTTTTCACTTACATATTCCCCTGGCTGCTTGTGGCAGGAGCTTGCATGTACTCCATTCTTGTCAATTTGATAGGTCAGTGTATATCAGAGGCTCGCTGTGCAGCCCAGTGACCTGTGAGGACAGAAAAATGACACGTTCAGCTGGCCCTATCAAAGAGAAATGACACATCTGACAGTAGCTAGGCTGCTAGCTAATAGTCAAAGTTAGCTGGTAGTGACCGCCTAATAACTATAAACTTTATTCCTAACAGGAGGTAAATAATATAATAGTAAGGTCTCGTTCTTTACAACTGCATAAAGGCTGCTAAATCACCCAAAAGTTAGCTGCTAGCTTATGCTCCAGATTCGGTAGGCTATCAGACAGTTAGCATTAAAGGCTAATTTAACTGTTTTGATGGGTGATTAAAACGGATATTTGGGAAAAAACAAGAACAAAACATCAACAAAAAGTATCTGATAACTACCAAAGTTACAAGCGTGTGTTGACAAAACTTACTGAGGTTATTTTAATGTGTAATCCTCAACACACCGCGCACAGGAGTCCTCCACGTTTTCCTGACAGAGCACCGAGAGAGCCTGACTGGCGTCATGCAGCACTGAAGGACCCCAGGACTGTCTTTGTTTGCCTGAATAAAAATACATCCAAATCATTCAAATTAAATAAAAAAGGGCTAATATAAGGCAAAGTAAAACGTTTCTGGCATTATTTTTTGTAAAAAGAAAAAAAAACTCCACACAAGCATGTAGCTCAGGCCTTGTTGCTAAAATAGCAACAATATTATAAATGGAAAGTAAAGACTTTCTAGGATCTATTTGGCTGAATTAAGCACATTTACTATAGGGAGTTTTGTATGAGATTAGAGTTTTGCTCAGTAGCCTAATATCGGCTAAAAACGTCTACAGTGCTTGATCAAATTATGTTCCTTATGATTCAAAACATTCATAAATAAAAACTAAAATGCATTTCCCCCCTGTGGCTGAGGTTAGGGTAACTTGGTTGAGGGATTTGGGGTAAATATGAGCTGCTGTCTTCCTTTAACTCCTCTGTTCCTCCCACTCTGTGAGCAACAGATACAGTACTCCTACACTGGAATATTACATGGCCCCACGTTTCTGAAATAATGAGGGCTTTAACACTAGATTTTGACACAAGAACCCTCCTCACCACAGGACCTGAAGATCAGCTGATTACCTGAAGACTCTTGTCATGTCAGGTGATATTTGACTTTTTCATAAGGGTCAATATGAAGAAAGTTAGGCCCATGTGTTTTAACATTTATATCAAATTAGCCAATGGTACTGGTGCGCACCTGTAGTAAGGCAGCTCTCTGGATGCATTCAGGTGCTGCTGGAAATATCTACACTCAAATGGAGGGCACATTGAAGCTCAAGCCTTAAGTACTAAATGCACAATTACAGGAAACGTGGGAAAACGTACAGCTACCAAGACGTGACAATGAATGGACAATTTGCAGTTTGCTCGAAAGCCATTTTATTTACACACCACTTTACTCAGCTTTGATTAATTTTTTGTTGTAATCCCAGAACCGATAAGAGCTGAGCATTTCAGTGCATTGCTGGACTGACTGGATACTAACAAGTGAACTGAATGGAGCTCAGGAATTTAGATTATTTGGATTGGTTCAGTGTTATGCTGCAGTGGTTTGGTATATTCTCTTCATGTAAGATGTAATATCTCTTTATGTAAAGCGTCTTGAGATGTTATGAATTGGCACTATATAAATAAAGATTGATTGATTGATAAATTAAACCACAATATGTAAAGATGCTGTTTCTACTACCCCAGCTGAAGCCTTGTCTGCTGTAACACTCAGTGCTGTTTGTGTGTAGGCCTGAGGGATATTTCAATACTATCATTTAGAAAGTTTCAGTGGAATCATATATGGATTATATGATCTCACTACAGTTATCATTCAAAAATTGTTTTCCATCACCTTATTTTCTTTTATTCTATTTTGATTAAAGCTGCTCAGTGGCACATGAGGTCAAAAAAAGTAAAAGTACTCGGATCTACCACGTTGTTGGGCCCATTGAGCATGTGCACTAGTGCCTCAGGTCTGCAGAGCCGGCAAGCCCTCCACTATAATGAATGGGAATAAAATTATTTAATCGTGAGGCTCTTCTAGACTTTCAAAATGGGTCAAATTCTAATGGTGGAACGAGTCAGCCTCACGTGATGGACGCCATTGTTGTAATTAGACAGTTTGGTCACTGTGGGTAATTGGCTTCAAAGCCTAGCGGCTTGAGCTGAATGGCTGGAGTAGGTCACATGATCAACAGATCCCCTTATGACATCATAAGAGTAGCCTAACCTAAACAGGGTGTTTTTACCGACACATATTTATGTTGGAAAGACATAAAAAAGTTCATTTTTTATGAAATAATATTTAAATATACCAAACTAATGAAAAAGATATATTTCAGAAACGCAGCTGATACATTCGTTACAACACAACTCAAACTGAGTGATTTAGTTGCCAGGCAGTCAGCTCACAGTTAGCGCGTTTGACGAGCTGCACCTGAAGGCAGCACCAGTGTATTGAGGCACCAGCAGAGAGTCGCAGCCAGTGTGGCAGCTGGGAATGTGAGGGCTTCAGGACGGACCGCTATTTTCAGGACAGGCAACAGCAGCAGGGCTGGCCGGGAACAGGCTCTGCCGGTAACTCCCCTCCAGCCTCCAACACCGGCTTAAGCCAAAGTCCCAACGGGCGACCTGCGTTTTCCGCCCGGGGAGTCGGTGTGTTGTCGGACCGCAGCGGATGGTCAGCGGGCAGCCGTTGGTGGCTCATGCTAGAGGGAGCCAGCCGTCTGTCCCCTCGGTAAAAACTCACCTCCAGCCTGCCTGCGTGCCTGCTGTGATCGGTAAAACAACCCCTGTGAAGTGTCACCCGTTAAGTCAGCGTTATCTTTATGTGTCCCGGTGTGAAACGCTCGGTTAAATGTGCCTGTTTCCCCGCTACCGAACCACGACTATGGAGTGAAATCCACGGCGGGGGGCGAGCGACACACAACCTGCCGCGATTTCCTGCGTGTAAATAAATAAATGATAGAGGATACAATGACCCTGCTGTCTCTGTTAGGTCGGATCATGCGTTATTTTCTGCTCAGACCGGAGACCCTGTTCCTGCTGTGCATCAGCCTGGCTCTGTGGAGTTACTTCTTCCACACGGACGAAGTGAAGACCATCGTCAAGTCCAGCCGGGATGCGGTCAAGATGGTCAAGGGGAAAGTGGCGGAGATGATGCAGAACGAGCGCTTCGGCGGGCTGGACGTCCTGGACGCGGAGTTCGCCAAGACATGGGAGTTCAAGAGCAGCAACGTGGCCGTGTACTCCATCCAAGGCCGGCGAGACCACATGGAGGACAGGTTCGAGGTGCTCACCGACATCGTCAACAAGAGCCACCCGTCCATATTTGGGGTCTTTGATGGCCACGGAGGAGAGGTGAGAGAGGTGTGGGGGGGAGAGGGGAGGTGAGGTGTCGACTTTATATGTGTGTCCCCTGATGACATCCAGTTCACATTACCTGTGTGTGGGTCCCCCAAACTGTGCTCCAAAGTGTCTGGTCTAAATGCCTTTAGTGATCTTCAAGAATGTGTTTATCATTGTTTTGTATATGCGCTTCCTGGTCTGGTTTAGGCACTGATTTCAAAAACTGCTGTCAAAAAAGGGTCATACACACCTCAAGTATTTTGTGGATGGGTGCATAGGAGTAAATGAGCAAAAGAGGAAAAAGGAAAACTTCCTCACACTGTCCCCTTACTTGCAAAAACATTTATTGCAAATGCAACGTTTTGGTCCCCATACCTTAAGCAGGTTACCTGATTCAGAACCTGCTAGTGAAATGTTGCATTTTCAGTAAAGGTTTTTGCAAGACAGGGCGTGGGAAAACTGCTGTCAAATATGTTTTAAATCCACATGTGAGACAAAGTGGAGCAAGCCAGATATGTACTTCTTAAACTTTAAAAGGGCCATTTTTAATAGGACAACAACCTCCAATTCATTTATTTTTTACACAATTAAACAAATAAGTAGATTTGTCAAATGTTAATTTATGACAAATTTCCATTTAGATTATTGGTTCGATTCTAATGACCAGCTGCCACAATTTAACTTCTTAGAACAAATATTTGTTTCAGCTGAAGAATAAATGATTCAGTCTTACATATGATTGAAATGTGGAGGTGTGATGATTAAGTTATAGACATTAGCAGGACCAGATCAACCTTTCAGGGGGCAAAAGTGAGCTGCTGGACCCCAATGTGTACATTTTTCTCTGCTGAAATACTACCTGTCTCCAGATTTGCTGAATGGTAATCTGATTAAACACAAATGATTTTTAGGACTAAGTATAAGACCGAAGTAATGGAGGTCTGAACTACAATTTGACCTAAAGCCCCTCTTTAAGACGGGGCCTCACATGTCAGTCCCATATTAAATTTAAATTCAGTGAGGACAAACCAGGTTAAACACAGCAAGTCTGCAGCTATGGTGGAGGAGACTGATAATCCACCGAGTATTTGTGGTTAAATGGGTGCCCACGATCCCATTCTCTGCGTAGGAGCCCATAATTCCTCGCTACAGCCCTGCACACATTCACCCACACTTACTCTGTTCTCTTCCAAATGGCAAAGCGACTGCATCTTGTCTATTTACAGCAGAAAATCGTCCCAAAAATATCCATCCCTCATAATTTTTTTGCCAAAACAACGTTTTAGGATGCAGACAGCATAGGCCCCATGGTCTAACATGATTATAGCTGGAAGGAGGAGGATAAACTCAAAACGGTGTGGCAGCTAGCTGATACTATGAGCACAGCATAACTGATGTGGGTCATTAGATCACTGATTTGCTGGTTACTGTCCACCCCCAGTCGATACTTGTTGGCAGCTAAGAAATCTCCTCTCCTTCTGCTTTTCTTGCTACTAACTAATGTTGTTGTTCGACAAGAGGGCAGGAGCGGCGCAGTGCGTTCAGGGCAGCGAGGGAACAGCTTCACAAAGCAACTCACAATGAGCCCCATAAAAAGAAAAGTTGTCAAGTTAAAGGGACAAAGAGCATTTGAGATGATGCCGTGGTTTCGACGGGAACATGAAAACGCTGATTTATCATGAAGTCGTTGCATGCTTGAACACTGGCATTGTTTCCTAGGACTTCAACCGTGACCTCAGCTGACAGCATTGATGCGACAGTGCCACAAACAAAAAACACACACAGTGCAAGTGACAGGGTATCCCATATTCCTCTGTCTCTCACCTTCTCTTCTATTCTCTTACTTCAGCTTGTACATTAAACATTACACACTTTTTGATCAGCCAGCTCTGGTCTCTGCAGAGCTTCATTCTGTTCTGGGCCTGACAGTGACTGTCTTCTGAGTTTGGCTGCTGTGGTCTGATTGAGGCTGAACGATAACATGCTAAAAATAGGCAGCCAAAGGCATAGAGGATAGCTGTTCTTTTAGGGGAAATTAAATTTTAGGCCGTGGTGCTGACTGCTGCAGCTTTTGACCAAAAGTGGTCATTGGATTGTTTTTCCCTGCGGCCTTTTTTCCCCCCATACTTCTCCCCTCTGTGGAGTTCCTTTTTAGAGACCGCTGACCTAACCTGTGAGCCCTGCTGCAGCTACCACACATATAGTCAAGAGACTAGGAGAAATAAATAGTGAGGAAGATATATATGATTGTATATGCGACAGAAAAAGGAGAAAACGAGTGGGAGAGCGTCAGTGGTGCAATGCAAGAAGAGAAGGTTCAGATTTGCCCATGTAGGCGAGAGGCTGTTTTATCACTGCATGTCCATGGGCAACAATTTGGTCTGTTTTCGTTCCCACGCCCTCTTTTGAAGTGTGTGAAATGGTTGCCAGACAGCAGCCTTCAGAATCACCTTCCTCTGTTTAGTGAATCTAGATTCTCCTTTCAGCCAGAGGGCATTGAATAAAGCAGAGGGATGCTGTGTGGCCCAAGGCAACACCAGGAATACAGGCTGCCTCAGCTGGCTAGTTAGCGAGGTGTCAGTCGCTTCCTTTTCTATCGGCACACAACTCCGCTCATCCAAACCACATACACAGTCATTAAACCAATGTTGGACTTGTGTTAACGTCTAACTAACATCCAAGACTTTGCATCAACATCAGCAAGTGTTGGACGCGGTTTACAAAGAAATGTAAAAGACAGTTTCACGGGCGTGTGAGTGTGTCGGCTAATTAGAGACTCAAGAAAAACACCAAGGGAAGAGATAGTGGATCCAAATGCAGCGGGGTCTGCAACTAATGATTATTTTTTATTATTGATTATTCTACTGAGATATTCTTTCTCGATTAATCAGTTTGTTTTGTTTTTAAAAGGTTAGAAAAAGGTGAAGATGCCTGTCACAATTTCCTAGAGCCCAACATGACAAAATCAAAAAATGTTCACTTTACCATCATATAAGACAAAGAAAGGCAACAAATTCTCATAATTGAGAGGGTGAAAATGTGTAATGTTCTCAGTTTGTCAGTTATGTGAAAAAAATACAGGCTGTAAATGGAGCTTTTGAAATTGGAATTGCGGCAATCACAGTATCATTACTGACTGTCAAAGCAATCCCACCTGTGAAAATGATGTCGGTAATGGATATTTTTCACAATGGGATGCATAAGAGCACAATGCATCTGGTAGGTGCAGTTTCAGATTGCTAAGATATTTTTGGAAATACACTTATTTGCTTTGTTGTCAAGAAAAACACGGGAAGATTCATATCAGTCTCACTTCTGGACATTAATGATGGAGCTTGAGCCAGTAGGCGGTTAGCGGTTAGCTTAGCATTAAGACTGGAGGCAGGGGGAACCAGCTAGCCTGGCTGTCCAGAGGTACCAAAATCCAGCAATAGTTTTCAGTTTTCACATCTTTGTTTAATCCCTACAGAAACACACAAACACCAGTTCACTACTGAGCAGGATCTCCTTTGTTCAGCAAGACTTTGCACATGGCTATACTTTGCAGAAAAAGTGTTTTTACCCTTGTGCTTGTGCACAGATTAAACAAACAAGGTATAATGTTAATTAGTAGGTTGTAGGTGTATATTTGCTTCTTTTGACAGAAGCAGCTGTTTCCCCCTGATTGTTATGCTAAGCTAACTCATTTTCACCTGTCTCCATCTGCATACTGGGGGTATGAACATGAAAGTGGTATCTGTCTTCCCTCCTCTCTCTCTTCAAGAAAGGGAACGAGCGCATTTCCCAAAATATCAAACCTAACAGTGTCAATCTGCATTTGCAACATGGTCAGTGGTGATTCAAATCCTGTAATCCCAGGATGTGAGTCCAGCATGTTGGAGGATAGAAAGTTAAGAAGGAAAACTGAATCTTTACGTTAGTTTGACCCTGTCACTATTCTACCAATTTACTAGTTTAATACCAGATAAATCACCAGTCAGAGCCAAATAACATCTGGAAATCTCCTTTTTTCCTCTTCTATCTTTCCACACCACACACCCTCTTACAGATAGCAACGCAAATTCAATTTTCAAAGTGTTAAAAATCAGTGTTTAATGTGAACATATCCATCGGCGGTCTCAGTCATATTAGATGTTGGCTCAGGGAGGGATTTATCTGTTAAATGGAGATTGATTTTTAGCTGACACATGGGAATAACCTGCATGAAAGTGATAACCTTGGGCTCCCCATCCATATAATGGCAACATGAGCCATTTGTTCCTTACTGGCATGTAGAGAGTCAGCCGCACTATGCTCCTCCCTGCCTCACTGTCAGGTTGAGGTTTCAGGCGCTGCAAAATTACCTTAACTGTAGAGTACAGAGAAGACACTCACTACGAGGCTGTTTAACTTGAATGCAGGGGCTGCTTTTCTCTTTCTGTTTTGCCATCTTTTCAGTTTTTGTTCTGTTGATTTCTTTTTATCGTGACTTGCCTTTTATGTAGTTTCCATCAGTTGTGTTTGTGAGTGGGACGTGATAGATACGGTGTCTAACTGTGAAGGAGGCGAGAGCTCAGAGTAAAGAAGTAGGGGAAAAAAACCTACTAAAGCCTCAGGGACGATGGCCATTTTTTGAGGGATCCTTTCTGTCTTTATTCAGCTCTTAGCTCGTCCTTAGTTTAGCTTTGCTTCGTATTCAGGCTGGCCATTTCATTTTCAACTTCATCATTCATTTTTTGAATTGCAAAGTAGATGGGACTTTTGAAAGCAACTGAAGCAGTGGCGCAGCCTAGCTCACCTTCTTTACGACTTCACAATGAAAGACATTTTATAGTCAGAAAGACTGCATTTTTAGGTGTTTTAATGTGTTTATGTGCATGTTTGTGTTTTTACTCCTGGAGCAGTTACGTAGTTTAGATACTAAGCAGTTTGAATTCCTCCTGAGTTTGCTCTCACCAGATGAAAGAAAGAGCCGGCATGTGACTAATTGCACTGTCGGCTTTACAGGATTAGAGAGAAAGCAAATGCAGGGAGGGAGTGTGTGAAGACCAAGGACAGCAATGTGTGTCTGAGTGTATGAATATTTATGTGTGTGTTGCAAGCTTGCACAAGAAGGTGTACTCCTTCTCCTTCATGGACATTCAGGAGATGAGAGGGGCAGTTTGGTGTTATCTGGTCTTCCAGGGAGAGACAACTTCTCTATGAGAGACTGAAATGCCAAAGGCCTATCAGGACCAGACACCTGCTTCGCACTATTTCACATCTCGTCGTCAATCAGCACCCTCAGGAAATGTATGAAATATACTTAACAGGCACTAATTTTTCAAATAAATTAATTTAACTAACTAAATTTAACATTGACAAAGAGTCATGTGCTTGTTTATATGTGAAAGGGCTTGCACGTAGAATTAGGCTTTCAACCAAATCTGCAATTTCTCTCAGCTCAACAGAGCTTTATAGTGTCTTTTGGCTTATTGTTTGATTTTACATCCAGCAACTTCATTTTTTGGCCACAGCAGGCAGCTGTTTCAAGTGGAAAAGCTCTAAAAACTCACTGTATGCTACCAACCTAGCACCAAATGGCAGACAACGTTAGCACGTAGTTGGTGAGCACAGTGGAGCGTTTTTTCTGTTAAAGAGTCAGATTTTCCCCTCAAGAGTTAGTGGACACCAAATACAGAGCTAAAAGAACTCAAATGCTAATGTTGCTCTTTAACTGTTGGTTGTGTAAATAGGCAATAATGCTCAAACAAGTCTGCCATATCAACTTAAAAGGTGATGATATATCAGTGATGTGTGTTAATAGCTTTTTTCCGCTGCCCCCATGTGGCCAATAAATCAGTCATTGACGGTTCAAGTACATGAAATCCCTCTGTGGATGTGGTGTCACTGAGCAGCTCTTACTTCTTCTCTGCACAGCCATGTCATAGTTGACATGACTGTGACTGACACGTTTTCCCTGCGGTTTTCGCCACCAGGCTCAGGCTGAGGCATCAACAGCAGGGCCTCAGTTATACACTCAAGTGCCCTTCAGTAGGGCTGAATTCTCACCAGCTCCAGCAGTTTACTTTGCACAGGGTCGAAAGGAGGAATTAATCTAATGAGGATCAGTAAAATTGCTCATTACTTCTGTTATCCTCCTGTACCCACGTCTGTCGCTTGTGGTGAAAGCTGGCCCTCAACATTTCAGCCCTTCCTTGATGTCAAGCGAAGTGGAACGTTGAAAGCACACGGGAGGTGATGTTCTGCTGGAAAATACTTGTGCAGCAGAGAAGAGACTGGAGGGTTCTGCCGAAAAGTCTTCTGACCTTTTGGTAATTCGTCCCTGGTGGTGAGGGTTGTTTTCCTTGCAGCGAGAGGACTGTCAGGGAGCGACTGAGGAGTGGAGTCACAGAGTAAAGCACACCAACTAAATGAATGAATGGGGCTGTTGGCTGTCAACCTAAATGTTTAGCCCTGGAGTAAACATTTGTAATCTCTTCTTTTCCACTGTCATCCTTTTCCATAAAAGTAAATGTGAGACTCATTCAGAAATCCACTGATTTTAGTAATATTTTTGCCTCCGTGTGTCTTAGCTCGTAAAAACCTACTCCTTAAGATAAGGGCCAGGTTAAAAAGAACATGCACTTCTCTAGTTTGATAGGGATGTGTCTGTGTGTCTGTGTGTCTGTGTGTCTGTGTGTCTGTGTGTGTGTGTGTGTGTGTGTGTGTGCGCTTGCCAACAGCATGTAGCGACAGATAAGAGTGCCTTCTTCAGCCTCAGTGTGCCGTCATTCCCTGCTGGCAGTGACTGCTCAATAATTTAACACCCCCTCTGTCAAACACTTCAGCTAAAACCCCCTGACTAAATATACATGCACCTCCAAGCAGAAGGAATCCACAAGGTCATTGTTCTCACACACACTGCATGTATCACTGTGCATGTTGAGGTTTTTTTTTTTTTGGGTGGAGGTCTTGTCTGTAAAGTTGTTTGTGAAGTTGGAGCTTCATGGTGTTTAGCCTCTCTTTTGTACTCCTCCACTTAACCCACTTCTCTCCCAGTGGGGCTAGTTTGAGCTGACATGGTGCTGAAGGGTGGGTTTGGTAATGGAGCTGTTGTGTTTGGTTGCCAACCCTCACCCCCTCCCTTGTCACCCGCAATCACCCTGTTCCCTCTATTCACCTATTTTCCCCCCGCTCTCTCCATCTTCTCCTCTCTCTCTTGGGGGGCTGGCAGTCAATGAATGGGCCACAAAAACTCCATCTCAAAGGCCGTGTCAACCTGCTGTCCCCCCATTATAGCATCTCCCCCGACCCCCACTGTGTCCACACTTGCCTCGGCCGCTTGCCACGTTCAGCCCCTCAATGTTTTGCAACATACTACCCCATGTGATGTGTTGCCTATTTTAAATGCCAACCCTGCTGATTGTGTTGGCCGTGTCGGTTTAAAATTCAGTTTGTTGCAAAGCTACAAGTCTGAATGCATAATGCTCGCCTACAGCAGAACTACATTTGTCCAAAGCTATTAGATTGTACAGTCTGTGCATTTTTGGCATGTCGCTGATTAGCAGTCTCTAAATCTAATCACGTGGCTGGAATTGACTGGACTGCTTGGTCTAATCTACACTTTGTTTTGAAAGGGGGACATTCCTCACGTAGAAGGCATTTGTATCAAATGCTGAACTGAAAGAATGCTTGTGTTTTTATATCTTTCAAGTATCGTCTACAATTTGAATCCAACCATAGGAGCCTAAGGCTGTATGCCAGCGCCGGCTCCACAATTGTTTGTTTGTCTGATTGAAAAAATAGATGAGTCAGTTGGAGTTTGCCTGCTTGCTGTCTTGGCAGTGAGGGATGGCGGCAGAAAAATGTTGGCTGAGAGAAGGTAGCAAGTCGCAGCTGTTCAGAGTTAGTGACATTGGTGTGATTGTGTGTGCAAAGAGACTGGGCTGTGATTTTTGTAACACTCACAGTTGTGGCTCTTCCTCTCTTCACGCTGGCCAGATGGGCCAGTGGGTAGGACAGGTGCATCCTGGTAAATGGAAGCGGGCCTCCTGGTTGTGCTTGTCTGCCATGGTCTCTTATCACCACACATGTCCACAAGTTGGACATAAACCGTTTGTTAATTTAAAAAAATTCTAAACTCTCGCAGCTTAAAATAAAACATTTGACAGCTTGTCTCTCATTTGTAGAATGAGTTTGCTCAGTTTCCATGTTACTTACCCTAAACGCATGATTCCACTGCACACATGTTTGCTTGTATGTTTTAAAGTTTGCATGCCGGAGCCAGTCTGCTGCACACATGTGCTGCACAGCCTTCCAGACATCGATCCATCCAGACAGGAGGAATGCAGCTGATATCAAAGCTTGATATTTGCATATGGTTTCTATTCGCTGTGAGCTACAAACCTTCAAATCTACTCTGCGGTGAACCAACCCTGTGCCAGGTTGTCTTTAATTTACACTGTAACAAAGGCTCGTGGGATAAGAGAAAGGATCTGACGCCACAGCATGTCATTAATTCGTGCTTGTGATTAAAATTGGGTGGAGGAGGGATCTTATGTGCTCACAAGACTGTGTGTGTGTGTGTGTGTGTGTGTGTGTGTGTGTGTGTGTGTGTGTGTGTGTGTGTGTGTGTGTGTGTGTGTGTGTGTGTGTGTGTGTGTGTGTGTGTGTGTGTGTGTGTGTGTGTGTGTGTGTGTGTGTGTGTTCTGCATGCATTCTTAGGCAGAGATTGTGTGATTGTTTTGGGTCTTGCTGGATCTCTGCCATGTACTGTTGATTATGGCTTTAGGATTTATGACCCTTAGATTTTTTTTTACCCTGTTGTTTTCCTCTGTGGTTCGCTCTTTTTTCAGGGCATTTATTGAGAAGGGTGGTGTAGGGGCAATCTAACACTGGTAAGGCTTTTTGGTGAGCCTGCTGTGTGAGGGTTAGACAAAGTTGTTAGTCCTTAGGAGAAAACAAATGAGGTTGAGGAGGGAAAGGAAAAATACAAAACAAGGATAAGGGGTAAAGAAGCAGATTGAGAGTAATTTACAAACAGATTAAAGATGAAGCCCACATGTTCATCAGAGTAACTGCAATTAATAAACACAACCTTCCAATGGGATTTTATGTTGGTTTCAATCTGGAGTTGTCCGACCTTTTCTAATCCTGAGGCAAGTCAGCAGTGGCTGAAGGCCACAACTAACACATCCAGGGCCCAGTCAGCGATAGGCTGAGATGTCTACTGGGTGCCAGAGCTTAATGTTTGAGGCCTCCGGAGGTCTCGTTGGCCTCATTTAGAAAATGAGAAATGAATTGTGCACATGCTCTGACCCCACTGACGTGACTTCTCTCATCCACATCAAGCCCTGCTTTTTATATTGGAACCATGTAATTTTATCACAGTCATTAAGTTTAAAATGATCTTTTTACTGTATCTCAGTTCACACCAGTATTTGATGCTAATATGGAATCAATATATATTAGTACATACAGTGTATTTCTTTAAACCTTCTTTTATTGTAAAACTCTATGTGTGTGTGTGTGTGTGTGTGTGTGTGTGTATGTGTGTGTGCGCGCGCGCACGCTCTGAGGGTCACGGGCTGCTGATGGCTTGGAGTGGATGGGAAGTTTAGAGGCAGATAAGCAGGGTTGGTAATTGATTAGTGTGGTGCAGAGGAAGCTTACGGTGATGTGAGCTAATGCTAACAGCTCAAGGCTCTTAGGATCCCTGCTCTCTTCCTGAGAGCGTCTCTAAGCCGAGGCTAAAAGGAATAGAAGAGACAGCGGGGCAGATTAGATTTACACTAATCCCACTGGGGAGATTGGGACTATACGTTCTCTCCATGGATTCACTGTCGTCTTTTTCACCATCCCTTTCCTATGTATTTATTTCCCCAATTAATTCCTCTTCCCCGTCCTGTTGGACTTTTTGTTATTTTTAGACTTCCCTTCCTTCTAGTGCATGCATTTCCACATACAGTACCTGCATGTATTTGTTATCCTGAGAAGTCTGTATGTTGGCCTCTTCCAGAGTTGATTTAATGAGCTTATCCAGCAGCAAAGCTGACAGCTATACTTGCGGCTGCTCAGAGGAGGAGAGATGCTTTATTGAGGGTGAGAGGAGAGGAAAATGATGGCATGGATGATAAGTGCCCTCAGTCGGTCCGGACAGAAAATGACAGAAGAAGGGGAAGTTGTCAAGAACAGGAAAAGAGGAAAGGGATTGACAAAGCAGCCGAGGAATAAAAATGCTAGAGGCTTACAGAAGTATGAGCGAAGATAGTGGAAGAAGGAGCTTAAAGCTGCTGTTTGGAGGTGGAGAAAAGGCAGGGAAGAAGTTATTTCTTTCAGAAGAGATGGGGATAAAGACCTGGATGCTTAGAGGCGATGCCTTGCCCGTAGCCTAAAGATTTTCTAGGCTTGGAGTCGCGTTAGTCGGTAAGCACCAAGTTTGTGTAGATTCAGAGGCTTAAAGAGTCCATGTGAAGCAAAGTGTTGACAGAGGCTAAACATACCGTAACTGTACAACAAGCTGTGAGTTAAGATTGTCTATGAAGTGCCTGTGGAGGTTTTTCATCTTTCAATCGTAGGTCTGTCAGACTGAAGGCCACGGCACCGTGGGGCAGGTCCTCCCCCTTAGAAAGCATGACATACTTTTCCACCCCTTTCTTCTGTTTTTCATCTTCTCTTTCACACTTGCTCTCTGTCTCTGCTGACCTTTCCCCACAGTAACTGTCTCTGTTTTCGCTCCCTCTCTTCGTCTCCCTCCCACCTCTCCATCCTCTCCCCTTCCTTCCTCCTTACCTACTTATCTCTTACCTCCTCTCATCCCCCTCTGATCTCTTTTGTCCTCAGAAATCAAAATCTGTCATTCACACTGAGTCTGTCCAGGTCCAGGCTGTAGTGCCTTTTATTGTATAAAAAGTCTCCACTGTTTTCGCCATTCCTTTTCTTCATGTCTGCTCTGACCTTTTGCTCTATTGCCTTATATATCTCTCTCCACCTCACTATATCCATTTCCCCCCCTCTGCTTTCCTACCTCTGTGTTCGTCCTCCCCCTCAAGCCTCACCCCTACCCACAGAGTCACCTTATCTCTCTGCAGTCTGTCTGACTTATTTATCACTGCTCTGAAATATTAAAGAGTCTGCTGCCTCCAGTCCTGAAGGGAGTCCACAACGCTTACTTACACCACACATGCACGTGCAAATGCATATACACACACAACCTAAATCACAACCTAAATCTTCTGAAGATATTCTGCACCATTACAATGTGATATACTGTCAGAGGGCCCGTTGGCATGTACGCCTGAGTGACTCTGGGTCTGCCGTAACAATCCCAGCTCCGTGGCACCAGTTAACAGTATGCTGTCTTGCAAAACAAGGGAGTCCTGACTGGAGCTGAATTAATTAGTCGATTAATCAATTTTCAGAAAAATAATTGGCAACTATTTTGATGAGTGAGTAAAAACTTTTCAGGGTGTAACTTCTCCAGTGTGAGGATTATCTACTTGTCTCCATTCTATATCAATGTAAGCTCAACTTCTTTGTGCTTTGGACTGTTAGTCAGACAAAACAAGACGTTCAAACTCATCACCTTGGACTAAGGGGAAACTGTCACTTTTTGCTATTTTCTGAAATCTTAAGCCCAAGTGAATAATTGATTATTTGAGAAAATGACACTGCAGCCAACCTAATAGCTGCTGGATTGTGGCTCCATGAAAACTCAAGACCTTGCTGAAGTGACTGTGGGAAATTTTTCAGATTTTCTCTGTCAATGTATCATTCCATGAAAAGGAAATGTGTCAGTAGCTAATTTCTCTTTTTGCAGGCATTTGTGCTGATCTTAAGATAACATTTATTAGTATGATATAATTAAGTGTAAAGGGAAAAAAGCAATTTAGAATTGTCATGTCAATTTTATCTATATAGCCCAAGTTAGCATCAAAGTGCAGCCTGTATCACATATATCAAGCTCTAAGGAACCCCCCTTTCAATTAGTGGAGAAAAAAGGGAAAACATGAAGCACTTCCTTGAATTTAGCGAGATGTGAAATTTGAAAAAAAAAAAGACATAAAAATTGATGCAGCAAAAGGCTGAAACATCCTCTTCCTATTCTTAGCAGGCAGTCCCTTTGGGGGCAGTGCTGTCTAAGGCTGGAAATAGTGAGCAGGCCAAAGTGGAGTGGGCCTGCTCCATGATGGTGCTGCACCTGCTGTGGAAATTGGGCTGCCTTGGAGACCCATGGCCTGACGCCTGCTGGCTCTGCCACTGCGCCTGCAGCCCTCCCTCACCAGGCAGCCAGGCACGACAGCAAATGCACAAGCTGTCAAGAACTTGCAAACCAAAAGTGAACAGAAATGATTAGAAGCATTTTTAATCCAAAATTATTCCCTACGTGGGCACGCTTATTCAGCATATAAGCTTCCATTCAATTCATTGGCTGGACGCTACTGAAAGCAGAGCTTTTGGAGGCCTTCCATGTACAGCTTATTTGACGTAGCCAGCCCAAATGCCCACGGTGTAGTTTTGAGCTGTAATGGGCAACATTCAGAATTGTTTTGGAAAGTGGGCGCTGGGTTTGGTCTTTGGCCACACATCCCGTCCTCATTATGTAGTATGGGAACTTGGCCATGCTGAAGAGCTGAGGCATCATGGAGCAGCATGTGTCATCTTCTGTCATTATACCATTTACCACTTAAACTTAACTCATTCCCTCAGGTCAAATTGATTTAAGGTATAAATAAAGGAAAATGAACATCAGAAAGGTCACTGAGCCAATTAGAGTTCTGCTTCTAGACCAGTTTTAGGTTCAGCGAGTGCCTTGTTTTCATTTGCAGATTGAGGAGGACTTGTGGTAGAAGGTGCAGTGATCCTGGATCGGATCTTTATTTCTCAGAGACATTCATTGCTCTCAGCCAGTATCTCGTCTGCCAGAGTGTGGGAAGGGATGTCTTGGTCTCCCACAAGCCTGTCACACAGTCTGATGTGATGCATGATCTACCGCTGTCTCTGTCCTTGTATGTGGCATGACTCACATGCTGAAAGTAGCTACTTCTCTTAACTCTCACTCATATCTCCCAGTCCTACTCTACTGTGTTGTTCCCATATTCTTGGCTTCATCACGCAAACCCTTGTCATATACGCACTTAACAGTCCACCTCATATGCCACTGAGGTCCATTGAATCTAATCAATGTGACTGATAGAGCTCTGTACTCCCCGCAAAGTGATGCATACACACAAAAGCCTTTATTTTCCTCAGAAAGCTTTATGAGAGCAGCAGCAGTGGATGGAGTACATGAATATTGACTTTATGAATGTCTGTATGTTCATCAACTAGCGCAGTCTGGTTTTGCTCCATGTCACGCACACAAACAGACGTTGCATTGATCGCTGTGTGTTTTCTCTTCTCTCTGATGAATGGGAAGGCACAGTGGGTGAAATGCTAAGAGGCCAGCGTTTGGACTAGTGAAGGACAGTCAAATTTTCAGCATTGCATATCAGTTAATCAAAAGGACAGAGGTTAAGATTGGTGCTGAATAACCCTGCAATGAAGTGTGTGTGTGTGTGTGTGTGCGCGCGTGCGCGCACATCCTTACAGCCCTGGTGAAGCACTTGTGTTTGTGGCTTTCTTCAGTGGTGCTTCTTTTCTTCTACGTTCCCAATGACACCAAGAGAAGAGGCAGGCGGTCTGTAATTAATATGATATGGTGACACTGAGAAAAAGAGTGTGAGATTAAGAAATAAGAAGAGGATGTTGATGGAAGCACAGGAGTAAGCAAATGAATGGAGGGTGTTCATAAATAGAGAGAGGCTGAGAAGTGAAAGACGGTGTAGATGTGAGCTGGTGCAGGAGGAGTACCAGAAAGGTGTGAGAGGGAGAGAGTAATCCAGATGACACCAGCGGAGTGCGGCATTATTAAAATGAAAAAAAAAACAAAACATCAATTTATTCACACATGCATCTCTTGCAAAACAGATCAGCAGAAATCCAGGCGTCACTCTGTTCCTTATTTATGGGTGCCCCAATTATAGGCCGCCTGCTGCTGCTCAACGCGCTGTATATGGAAATCAGGTGCGTGTGCATGTGAAATATGGAATGGTTACTTTGCACCATATGCCCACTGTTGGGTTATTTTTCACATATGCCATGTTGTTTAATTGAAAGAGTTGTTGTGCCAGAGAAGCCAGCTGTATGGAGATGAGAGCGATCATGAATGGATGGACGGAGGAAGGGATGAATGGAGTCCAGGAAGCTGTTGACTCAGGATGGTGGAAGTGGATTTTGGCAGAGTGTGCCTCGTGGTGGCAAGAATCTTTCAGAGTGTCAACGACCACGACGACTCAATCTGCATTTCAATAATCATCAGGTGATAGGTAATGACAGGGATTTTTATATTCAGAGCTAAAGTCGATTCATCAGTTTGTCAATTAAATAAATATGTTATGAATTAATGATACAGTAATGCAGCCACGCCAGGTTGGTTGCTCTAAGCTAATTTAGAAGGCAGTTGAATTTTACCTGGATCAGCTGTCGTTGGACATTCAGTTTGAGAGGTGTTGTGATGCTTGATTGATTGCACTAGCGGACAACAATCTGGCTGTTGGACGATCAGATGGATTTACAAAATTTTAGTTGGCTGTCTTGCAGTTTGAGCAGTCCTGAGGCACAGTCTCCCACATGGCTGCTGTTTTGACATTATTGGAGTAGTATTTTACATGTTATGGTCCACTGTAGTCTTGATTGTGCTGTGATGTAAATAAAATGGACCTTGAAGGAAAATCAGACAAGACCAAACTGTCTACATTTTCTTCAGCTACCTGAACTGCACAAAGTAATACCGCCTTTGTCTTCTTTGTCAACATTGTTGAAGAGGATTGTGGATTGTACAACACATACAACATGACTGGCTGTCCAGCTGTATGCCACTGTTGCATGTTGTATCACGATTCTATATTAGATGCCTTCTTGGGGCATTCACTTTTGCAGGAAGAAGGAATAAAGAATAAAGGAGATGGAGGAGGCATTAGGCCAGTGTGTGCTTACTCCAATATGTAAACAGCTCCATCCTTCCTTCCTGCCGTCCTATCCTATCTCGCTGTTTCCCTCTGTCTCCACTGTGAAGGCATTGTCATGTGATAAAACACTCGCACAACAGAGGTGGTAATCTGTAAACAGGAAACTCCTCTCAAACAACAGCTTTGATATTTATACCGGATATTCTCTTATCTCGCATTCCCTCTTTTCATGTCTAAATCTTTGTGTTTCTTCCATCCTCTGTAGATCTGACTGGGGGTGCTAGCTTTGTACTCCATCTCTCTTTATTTCACTTTCACTTTCTTCTTGTGCTGCCTTTTTGTCTTTGATAAGAGCAATGATGTATCCAACTGAAGAGAGCAGGAGGGGAGCGACGAGAGAAATCTGGAGTTCAGATTCTGCTTTTATGAAGGCCACATACATAATCAGCCCTTCAATGAAAGCTGAGGAAAGTGAGACTGAAAAGAACAAGGACAAGGTTTTACTGAGAGGGAGTGATATGGTATCGCTCTGTTCATGTGCATTGTGCTTGCAGTGAAGTGGAGAGAAATGCAAATTGACAGATCAGGCCAGAGAAGCTGTATGGCAGCAACATACATCTGTATGTGGGAGCGAAAGAGACGAAGCACGGGAGCAATGAGCCGTGACGACGTAGGAGAGAAAGTTGGTGAGCGGAGATGACGATAGCGCAAAGGCAGAGGGCTTGAACTGTCTCTCCATCACCAGCACCTTAATGACTTCCTCCGCACAAACAGGGAGGGAGATTCGTACGCCCCCTCTAATGAAGTTGACAACATCAGTGCCCAACTAAAAGGCCAAGAAATGTGAGTCTTTGTGGAGAAAATTAAGTTTGAGCTGCAGTCGTTTAAATTATTTACTGATTTTTAAATGTCTTTTTCTTTAAATCAGCCTGGATTCTAGCTGATGTCTTTAATGGCTGAAAAAGGGCATCTAAGGACACAATAGTAGTGTGTTTGTGGGAGCATCCTAAGTGTAGCTACTCAAACATAAAAAGGCTTTTACACAGATGTTATTAATTTACCAGGAGATCCGCTGTATCATTTAATCAACCAGGAAAAGATTGATAAGCAGTTTCAATCACTGAGGGAAAGACACAGAGATGCACTTCTTCACATCTGTGTGTGTGTGTGTGTGTGTGTGTGTGTGTGTGTGTGTGTGTGTGTGTGTGTGTGTGTGTGTGTGTGTGTGTGTGTGTGTGTGTGTGTCCGACAGGCAGACACTGACAGGGTTCATTAGCTTGTGGTGAAAGACGCCGCTGTGGCAGCTCTCAACAGTTCAGTGTTCACAGACTGTATGTGCATGTGGAAGGTTAGCCTTGTTTAGGAATGCATCACCATAGTGTGAGACGTGTGTGTGTGCGCACATGCACACATATATATGTGTGCAATCACGCTTGCAAAGAAGAGAGGAGGCTGGTGAAGCTTGCCACTCTGACTCGTGAATGAATATTCATGCAGTTGATATATCAGTGTCTGCCAGAGAACGCAGGCTCCAGATCGCAGGAATACAAATAAGAACACTTGCCAAGTGTGTGCGGATATGTGTGTGTGTGATCTGTGTGTGGGCGCACAGGGAGATTATAGGCCCGGAGTGCATGAGCAATTGGGAGGGTGTGTGTGTGTGTGTGTGTGTGTGTGTGTGTGTGTGTGTGTGTGTGTGTGTGTGTGTGTGTGTGTGTGTGTGTGTGTGTGTGTCAGAGGGAGAAAGAGAGGCGTAGCTGACATTTACTTAGCTCCTCTGCTCTAGGCTTTTTGTGCCCCACATTCAAAGGAGGGAGAGAAACATTCACTCTTGTTTTTTGAAACTTTTGCCTGCTGTCTTCACAACTCATCCTCCATCACTATATTACATCCTGGCGTTTGGTTAGAGCATGTGGATAGAAAAAAAGCTCTATGTGACGGTACAAAATAAAATAAGAGATGACTCTGACTAGACATTAGACTGATAATTATCAATGGCCTCTATAAAGATCATGTGATTTAAAGATTTTTCCAAATCTGTCTTATAATGTTCTCTCTGTCTGGCAGGGAAAAGATCCCCAGTGGTAGAGATGGGGGACAAAATCTAAGGTCTTATAGTTGACCTCTGCCCCACTTCAGCAAGAAAACACTATCCGATGAGTTTCATACTAAAAAAACTTGGAGGTATACACTTAAGTAGTTCAGACTGCTGAGGCCTGATGTTAACTTAAGCTAAATTTAATCATACATACAATGCACACAATGTAATTTTATCCACTGGAATTACATTAGGAAGGGATGTTTTCACTGCCAGTGTGGGCATGTTAGTGCTGTATTAAGATAACCTTGAAAAATGTGAACCTATCCTTTAAATCTGATTCAGATGTTTGGATTGTGTTAGTGCTGAGTGCAGATTGAGGTTTTTCGATACTGGTGGAAATATGGTACTGAGGTTTCTGTGCAACTGCATAAGCGGTACTTTTTTAAAGATTACTTTTACAAATATAAACATGTTTTCCTACAAAACCCTCTGAGAAGCCAAACTTCTCCATTGAGGTCCCAGACCTTCGAATCAACGCCTACATCTCTGAATAGATTATTTTATAGAATACTTGTGCTGTTTTGATAAAATTGAGTTATCATTTATTCCAAGTTAAATCAAGGCAGTGAAATGTGCGCCATGGAAAATTTGTGTCAATATGATTAATAGGTAAGATGATAAGTGGCAACAATGCTAGGTTCTCTTGGACCGCTCGGCTTAAGTGAAAATACAGCAAAGGTCCTTATGAAGAATTATATGAAATGCAAGGAACTTGTTTTCAAGAGGTCCCCTGCTAACAGTGTATCAGGTAAGTGGTTGTCTGTGAACATTAAAAGACTGGAACAAAGTAGGAAAACATAAAGGCAATAGCAGCAGACAAACAGGAAACCTGAAAACAAGAAGACTATAACTTTATGTAATAAAGACAAACTCCCCCAGGTTTTTCCTTTCCTGTAAAGCAAAAGGGAGAATGATGACAAGTAAATGTCAGAAGTGTACTCCACACACTCACACAAATCATGCAGGGGTGTGTATATAAATAGACCAGAGGTAGGTGTTGGGGTCTGAAGGACAAGTGAAACTCTAATAGATGCCAGAGGACAAGCCTATGGAGACATCAAGCTTCTATATTTGATTAGATCCTCATTCCTCTTCTCTTACTTCTAGCTATAGATCAGCACTTTCCAGTAATCTGTTTCAAGCATGCATGTGAGGAGACTATATGAAGCTATTGTTATGTACAGCTATGTTTCGGAAACTTTTAATAGTGGTGGCTCTTTCTCTGCACAAGGACATCTGTAGGCTGAGGGATATCTGAGAAGTGCTTAGCCAAACCCTCTGGGTGCTGAACAGAAGCGGTCATCACTCCAGCCTTACATCTGTTCGTTTACGAAAACTGCAAAAGGGCAATAATTTAGTCTGCTTCCTGTCATAATTCTGTATTGGCATCAAAGCAAGCTGTTTTTTCCCCACTAGAGTTTGACATTTCCAGACCATATCAATTTATTGTGTATTAGTTGATATGAGTCCCATATTGATTTTTTTTCTCTTATACAGGTTGTAGTCTATCTTTTCATTTTAGATTACTTAGTAGAATGCACTTTACGTATTTAACAAGGAAATGGAAACACATCAGATAAAAACAAGTAAAACAAAAACATGTAGAAACACTCCACAACACACTGCAATTTCAAAAAGACTGATGAATAATAACGCACCTCCACTCCCCAATAAAGGTTTCCACTCTTTTCCAAACTCTCCGGCCCTTCCTCTGGTTATTCACCTGCTCTCTTTCTGATTTCTTTCAGATCAATTAGTTGTGTTTGTTCATTAAAATGTCTGCAGTCTGCAGCAGCCCAGAGTGATGCTTCAGAGTGGTCGTTTTTGTTTCATCAACAGTTCAAAACCTCAAAGTATTTGTAATGGCCGAGAGGCTGGAATCAGCAGGGCTGTAACAAGTGATTGTTTAGATTGTCGATTAACCTGGAGATTATTTTCTCATTAAATAGTTTTTATGTTAAAGAAAAACATCAAATCATCACAACTGACAGACCGGTAATAGGATTTCTTGTTTTTTTTGCTTGATAAATGGCTTAATGATTAATTTATTAAAAATGTTCAATTAGTTGACTAATTATTTCAACACTGATATATTCATTTTGGCAATTTGATAAAATAATTGATTTGCCATCCCCCCTTTGGTAATCTCACAATATTCATCGATCTAGGGCTGTAATTAATGAGTATTTTTTTTACCAGTTAATCTGCTGATTATTTCGTGAATTAAGCGATCAATCAAATCAATCATTTGGTCGTTTGTTTGGTATTTTAAAGCAAAAACACAACCAGTGAATAATATTAAGATAATGAAAAGCTGCAAATCTTTGTTAGTTCTTTATTCGCCTTAAATGTTGCCATTTATCTAAACTGACCAGTTATGTGACTTATAGGTTACCACAGATATAACGTACACAAAACAACATTAATCATCTTTTTAACAAATTTCATATTTACTCTACTTGAGACATCAAGTAGGTGAATGAAAGATGATGTACAGGAGAAGAGTTGTGCAATGTCTTCATTTTTTTTTTTATATGTATTAGTAGGTAATGGAGACAAAATAGCTCCTGACTAGTTTCTGTTGATTGACTAATCAATTAATTGACTAATTGTTTCAGCTCTACACTGATCAATAAACTAATGTCACACACAATATAATCAGTCTTATTAATATGACAGCATCATGTCCTGATGCCATCACATTAATAAGACTGATAGGACTATCATTCTCGGTATGTAACGCCTTGGCTGGCACTAAGCAATCAATAATTAATTTTGCCTGTGTTAAAGACACACGGTGATCTGAGCAGTGGAAATGTTGACCCTGCAACTTGGTGTCATTGCTCTATTTGTTTCTGCAGCCCCCGCCTGCCCCTCCTCCAACTTTTTTAGCCAATGTAATCACAGTCTGTAGTTTTCCAAGGGAGTTGTGGACGACGACGCTTGTGGGAAATCTCCTTTGCTCTGTAATGTAGGAATGCGTAATATTTATTCAGAGTTATCATTTGTTTTCTTGCAACAGGAGTAAAGGCGTGGGTTTATGTATTGTTGATGTTGGTAGCTGTTGGTAATAATAGTCTTGCTGGAGGTGGAGGATTAGAAAGTATCCAAAGCATTGTCAGTGTTCGGATCAAAACACGAAAACACCGCCTTCTCACGGTAACATCATGTTCTAGCATGTTTGCCCGTAATCATGGCGTAAGTGTTGCTTTTCTGTAAAGAAATAGAGCTCTAGAAATGGGCTTTGGGTAAAGTGTCACTATAAATGAATTTCTAGACGTAAAACCTAACTCCAGTGCTTGTTGTGGTCAGTCATGGCTCCTTCTGGTTATATACATATGGTGTCATCATTATTTCTCAAGACGGAAGTTCTGAAATGATGCATGCTTAATGCATGCTTAAAAAGGAAATCCGCTGTGATAAAAGCGTATAAATTGAGCTGGAAAGTGACCGCTAGCACAGTCTGTGTGTGTCTGAGTATATTTTAATCAGTCCCACACCACCAAGAAATTTGGAAGCAGACCTGAGCAGAAAGTGTTTCTTTCTTGTTCTTTTTCTCTCTCCATCTCGTTCCCCCTCACATTTTTCTCACCTGAGTTCACATCTAAAAGGGTTTTATCACCTCTGCTCTCTTCTTCTCACCTCCTCATTTCATTTTTTACTCTCGTCACTCTCTTCTCCCCTCACTGTGGTGTTTATGGCCCATGCTGATTTATGCCAGCTGGAGTTATCCAAATTGTCACCCCTCTGCTCTGTGAGACAGGCATGTGACATGTGGAGCGCCCAGGCCAGCTGTGATAACTGTCTGTGACACACACACACACACACATGAATATTGACACATGGACACACATGTACACACAACACAAGGCTACTCCTCTGCATTACTGCTCCTTAATCAGGACCATAATCATCTATTTCACATTGGATGGACTATTTTCAATGTACACCTTGTGCGTCGCATAAGGGGTTCCCACTAGGAGAATCTTTTAGAGACTTTCCAGTTAAATTGCCCATTAAAAACTGTTATAATCACAGACTTAAAATGGTAAATGTTTAATGCATTACTTGAAGCGGTCACCACAACAGTGTATGTAGTTACTGTTAGCTACGCAGCTCCGGCCTCCTCTGCTGCCATTTATCTGCCATACAAATACAGATGTGGAACCGGCTACTAATCTTCACTTATTCAGCTCACCCTCCTTTGTAATTTTCCAAAGAAAAGCCTGACGTCTCTGTTCCTTTTCATGGTTATTATTATGATGCCAAACACAGGTCAAACAGCCAAAGAGCAATTTGGGGTCAGATACTGGTTTTGTCAATATATTGCTGAGGGGACAGTTTGACACTTTCTGAATATTTGGGAGTACTTGTACCCCCCAAAGTGTATTTTGATTACACCCCAGTTCTTAGCACTCAGACTCATGTAGATTACCCAAGAAATTACAGAGCTGAAGTGCTTAACATCCAGCATTACATTTCATGGGTGCCACATTTACTGTGTGTCTGTGTGTGTGTGCATGAAACGAAGGCAGCGAGGTAGAAGTCTGAAGGTTATTTATCGCCATGCTGGACATGTGTGACCAATCAACGTCTCTGAACTTTTCCACTCTGCATTTCTCTGTATGTTTTTTTTCATTTTGCTGTATACTTGACAGAAGTCTTCTTGAGGTTATCAGGTGAATATTGAAGCCAAACAATGTTACTCACACAAACTGATGCACCGGTTAGATACACTTTACTGGCTGATTTTAGTTACACTTATCTGTATTTGGCAGCTGATAGTAAATGTAGTGATTTAGAAAAAGCTTTACAATTACATAGTTTGTCCAGCACAAAGCACTGCAATTTCCATGTAAACACATCACAGCCAAGCAGACTAGTGGCGTTGTTAAGTTTGTGGTAAGGGGCTCATTTACTTGTGAAATGTATTACTTAAAAGGTGAACCATCTTGTGTGTCTGTGTCATGTTATGCTACTTAGGCAAGCAACTATATATAAACCTAGCCAGGTCAGTCAACACACAGCAATGGAGTGTGTTGGACCGTAGGGAGTAGGCAGACAATGAGGGGAGGGAGAGAGACACAAGATGACACAGAACTTGACTTTATCCAAGTTTATTACCTAGTTAATGAAAGACGGTGCTAGTCAATAAATAAACAATGGCCGTTTCACTTTTAACACTGGCAGCCATTATAAAACACTTGTTTCAGTCATTCTGTCGCAAAATGAGTTTGCAATAAAGCTATAAAATGCCATATTGTCTTAGCAGGTTTGAAGTCAGATAATGAGTTGTTAATGCATACTTCTGCCTAACTGATGTAATATGTATAATTGTATTTTAGTGCACCATACAAACAGTCCAACTTTCATTGTTGCCTTTGGGAAACATACGTTTCATAACATAACAGCTTTACACTGATGGAGTTAGAGGTGAAAGAGAGCCAAAGCGTGATGGTAGATTAGAGAAACAGACCAACATTTTGTGAAGCATTTTATGTAGCAAGAATCAATTCATCTGTGTGTTTGTCCAGGACAGATTTTAATCCAGGGTGTGGTTAGCCCAAAGACTGGAAGTTGAGGGAAACTGGTAGCCTCAGTCAAATAAAAAACACATTTTAAGAAAATTTAATGAAAAGTGATTTGTTTCTTGGTTCCATGACAACTGAGCACTGATGAAGACTTTGAGATGCCATTGAAAGCTGTGGCTAAAGCTAGTAAATGGACCTTGAGTTAAGATTGTTTTGTCAAAGTGATAATAAAAACATCCCTGCTTTTCTCAAGAGAAGTTACAAATTCAAAGCTGAGGCACAAATTCTTAAATTAATTACTGTACTCATCAGCCATGTTTCTGAAAATTACTGATGCATGAATACATGCAAAATGTCTCACTCAGTACATATCTTGATCACAACGCAAAACATTTTGTTACTCAAATATCGATATCTGTATCATCACCATGTATCCAATATCAGTCAGGCTCAAAGCAGCTCAAATTCCTGCACGCCTCAGCAATGCCTCACAGCAAGAAGGACCCAGGGTGGAATCTGCTGGTCGGCAGGTTTGCGGTTTGAACCTTGAACCTTTCTGTGTGGAGTTTGCATGTTGTCCCCGTGCTTGTGTGGGTTTTCTCCGGGTGCTGTGGCTTCCTCCCACAGTCCAAAGACATGCAGGTTTAGTTAATTGGTGACTCTAAATTTCTCGTAGGTGTGAATGTTGGCACGAATGTTTGTCTGTCTGTCGGCCCTGTGATTGACTGGCGACCAGTCCAGGGTGTACCCCGCCACTCCCCAACTGTCAGCTCGGATTGGCTCCAGCCCTTATGGGCCTTGGAAATGATGCTAAGCTTCCCTTCTATAAACTAAACATCAGTCTATTATTAAGCCGGTGTTCAGGCGTTAGACACTGACAGGGTGTTCCTACTACGAGGTTAGCCTTTAATAAGCCATGGATCAACCAGACGGCCTCGTCCTAATAGACTGTTTGGGTTTAATATGAGTTTTCACCTCCTCTAATGGAGCCGACTGTCGCAGGAAGGACACACGGTGAGATCTTACTCCCAAGTTGTGTGTATTGCGAGAGGAGAGGCAGACTGATGGCTCCGAGTCTGTTCACTGCCTGAATGTGAATCACATCCATAATAGTTCCCTTCACTTTATGAGTAACGAGGGGCGGGATCTGTTTGTGTGTCTGTGTGTGGGTGCATACCTGTCTGTCTGTCTGTGTGCATGAGTGGTAGATTCACAGTCACTAGACGGTCACCTTTGCTGTAAAATCTGCTTATTGGCAACTGACGGAGCCAACAACCTGCGGTCTGTCATCCTCGTGGGCAGGTCTTTGTGTATCATCGCAAGTTTAAGGGGACTTCTGCTGAGGTGGGACAGATGTTCAGCCAATCAGAGGCTTTGGCAGCTGTAACCGTGGTTACCAGATGTTCTTATCATACCAGTCTCACACCTCTCATTCTTTCACAGCCAGAGAGAGAGAGCTGGGGCTGACTCTGTTTAGCCAAGAGGCAGTATTTCATGTCTCTCTCTCTCTCTCTCTCTCTCTCTCTCTGTCTCTCTGTCTCTCTGTCTCTCTCTGAAGGCTGAAGGCACTGAAGCATTTCCTGCCACTTTTAATGGACTTCTATTCAACTTTCCAGTCCTGATCCACTTTTATAGCTCCGCTTTTCACTTCTGAAATCCTCATTCACTTCACAGACGTCATTTCTGTCCTCTTTACACTGTCAGCCACACAGCACAGAGTTGGCCCATTACATGCTCCCTCTGAGACATGACTGGTATTTTAACACAAATGTTACTCAGAATGGTTTATTTTTGAATGTTTTTTGAGCTCCCGAAGTGTGTGTCTATGTGTGTGTGTTTTTGAGTGCGTGCTGGCAGCTAAAGGAGATTTGAAGTTCAGAGTACCACCACTGCCACCCTGCCCCAGCCTTCCATCCCTCAGCCCATCTGTGCTCCGAATGTTTGTTGTGGCTGGGAGAGCAAAATAGTTTTGGGATGTCTGCGTAAAATCTGTGTGTTTTGGCTCAAGGGGGTATTTTCAAGGCCACACAAACACTTCCAATCTGGCTCCAGGCTCACACTGCACAGGAAGCAAGTTATTAAGTCCTAATTCTTAGTCTTACAATCATTTTTTCGTAAAAACAAATGAAACTGATCTACAAGTTGGTTTTCTGAAAAGTAGCAGTTATTTGAGGACTTTTTCTTTAGAAATAAGTCAACATTTTAAAACCACATAGAACAAGTGAGACGACTACACTCCTGTCATGAAAATGTATGTATTTATTTATTGATTTGTAGCTCTTTACAGGTGACAATGCACATTATTGATCTTTTTAAAACAGCTAATTTATGATCCCAACAAACTAAAAACTGACAAAACAGATTAAAAATGCAATTTAATATAAGAAACAGATAAGATCTCAAAACTTGATAATATACAAGTCAGCCTATTAAGATAATTTCACAATTTCCACTCTGGAGGCCAGTCTCCATCAGCACAAGGAAATTTCTCAATTTTGCAATAATTTTAGTCAAAAAAAAAATCTACAAATAAGTTTCTCGTCGTTTCCTGGAAAAAAAATCTCACCACAAGGTCTATTAAGTAGTTGTTCTGGAGCTTTTGATTGTATTAAATGATCTTCCCCAGCAGACGGAGTGGGCTCAGTTATCATTGAATTGATAAATGCTCAAATTTACATTTTTCCCACTTTCGCACTTTAAGGACGTTTCATCTCTGCTGTTTCCAAGATCAATAATTCATTTTGAGTCTGAACCTCTCAAATGATGTTTGTGTGTGGTGTGTGTTCATGTGCACTTAACCCCAGTGTTGTTTGCCTGCTTTCACATTCCTCCTAAGTACAAATGACAGGGCTTCTATTTACATTGCATTGACAACATTGTACCAACACAAACACGCCCGTGCACACACTCCCCCCTCACAAACTGTACTTGGCATTGCCCTGACACATACAAAGCACAGGTGTGACATAATCAAATTAGGGCTCCACGTTCATGCTCTCCTCGGCCCTGTGGACAGCCTGAGCTCTGCAGTGTCATCCTGAGGAGAAGCAAGCACAAGTGTTTCTATAGAGTGTCGACCCATTGTAAATCCTTACTGTCCGTCGCATTCAGCACATGGCAATTTATAGTCATTGCATACTACACTGGGATTGGAACATTGCAAATGTAGTCTACTCAGATATCGCTTTTGTGATTATGATTCAAAACTTGTGAATTGGAAATCGAAACAACAAAGAGAATTATTTTGAAATTCTCTCTCTCCAGCCTCTCTCTTCTCCACTATCCACTGCTGTCTCTGTATTTCATGGCTGTGATGGTTTTCTGTCACTTATCTCTTTAAACTGGGAGGACTGCCTCTCTGTCTGTCTCTCTTTCTTTAATGATGTGCTCGAGTGATGCTAATGAATGGTTTTTGCACTCCTCCTCAGTCTCTCCCCCTCCATTCCCTTTTCTCTTCTTCCCTCCATCTGCCTGCTTGATCTGTCAGAGAGACCGCAGAAAGAGATTTTTCTACTTCAGTTATGAAACTCCCTCAGGGTGATTCAAAAGGAAAACTCTGATGACTTTCCTCATTTCTGGCAGCCTGGCGACGTGATGGATGGAAGAGTTTAAAAGGCCTGACTATTTCTGTTGGACTGTTCATGTGAGTGGCTCACAGTTAGCAGTCAGGAGGGAGTGTTTGGGTGACGGGGTAGATGATGCAAAGGGTGAAAGTGTGTGTAGGTGGCCCTGTTGAGATAGGAAGGTGTGCGCGTGGGTTTGTGTACTCGCTGTATGTGCATACAAGCCTTTGTGCTTGCATGTGAAGTCTGGTGTGAAGGAGAGCCCAATGTGACTCTGTGCACAGCCATGACTGAATGCACCCTGAGCCTGAGCCTCCCCTGTGTTGGGACTGGGACTAATGATTTTCTCCACTGCATTTTCTCATCCAGTTTGAAAGTTTTGGCTGATGAATAAATGAGATGATCCAGAGAAAATTGACAATATTCATTGTATATTACTTTGCTATTTTTGCTTGATAATTGACTTAAACAAACACATGCTAGTTCCAGTTTCACTAGATGTTTTATATTATTTCAGATTAAATATGTCTGGGTTTGGTATCAAGTAGTCTGACAAAACCAGCAATTTGTAGATGTGTTTTGTCACGATTTTCTAAAATGTTATAAACCAAACAATCAACCAATTAATCCAAAACAGAATTGACACAGTAATCGATAATGAAAAAAGCCTTAGATGTTGTAATTAATGGCTTAACCTTGCAGTAGTTGATATTTTTGCGTCAACGGTGAATCAAATGAAATATGTGTAAAGTGAACGGAGCCTTAGTGACAAACCCACAGATAATTATCACCCAATTCTGCAGTCCCCCTCAGCTCTACATGTTTTTAGCTCATTGTCTTGGTTTCCCTGCCTGTGACATAACCTTTTTGACTAATTCTCACCTCTTATCTGCGTTGTTTTCAACTGCAGCAGAGAGGTATTTTCAGTGGAAAAGCTCTTCACCTCAAGCACAGCATCAGTGGATGACCAATTACTCATCTTGCAATATGGCTTAAAGTGAAGCGAAAAAAGGTTGAAACATACAGTACATGTGATTTTCAACATAAAAGTGTCATTTTTTGGTCAGTTTTGACCACTAGTAGCGCTATGAACCAACGTTTTTATGTGTGTGTTTTGACCCCTCTCTATCTCTCTTTCAGATAAAATGACTCTCCCACCGCTCTAGCCAGCCACGTATTCTGCGTCTATTCCTCTGCCCTCTAATCCTTCAGCTCCTCCTGCATTCCTCTGTTGTGCCAACCGCTAATCTCATCCTCCATTTTGTTCCCCTTTGTATTACTATCCTTGCCATCTTGTCTTCATCTCTCTATCCCACAATCTTCATCCTCATCCATCCCCTCTACCCCCCCCCCTCATCTGCCCTTTCCTCCTTTCATCCGCTAAGCTGGTGCAGATTCTGCAGCCAGGTGTTCGATGTGTCGATCTGGTTAGCCAGCAGGTTGGATTGTCAGATAATCAAGGCTTAGCTTCAACTTCCCGCTCAGTCAAGGCTGTCTGCTGTTCCCAAGCTAAGACACACATGCAGGCGCAGTGCCTTAAACACAGATTGGTCCATACACGTGCATCTGCAGTCAAATGTTTAGGGGGAATCTCACTGGAAAAAACATTTGTGACCCCAGCGCTTTGTAAAGGACTGACAAGCAAACAATTAAACTGCTCGTTAATTGGCGCCGTAATAATCCAATCTCTTTATGACCTTTGAACTGAGTTTATTACTCCTCTTCTCTGCATGGTAACTGCAGGATGTAGGTATGTCAACAGTGATCACACAAGACAAAGGAGAGTATCAGAAAGGGATATAGTCAGGATTCGCAGTGATTTTGGATTGAATATCACCATGGAAGCAGAGAGAAGAAACTGTGAGAAATGGAAAACTGAGAGTGTTTGGGTTTCACCGGAGAAGATAGGGGAAAAGTGACGGAGCTTGCAGAGGAAAGCTTCAATAACACTGACAAGATATAACAAGAGAGGAGTAGATGAGTTGTTTTCATGTGTAGAGAAGAAGCAGAGGAGGCAGGGTTATCTGAGTTCTTCAAAGTAATTTCCCAGAGCAGAATGAGATATAGATGGAAAGAGAGAGAGAGAGAGAGAGAGCTAAATGGGAACATGAGCACTTAAGACAGAGGGTTCATCTATGGGTCTCTGTCATATGACCTCAAAGCATTATATTCAGTGACAGAACATTGCAAACTTGTTCTCTCCTGCAGTCTTTACGAGCTCACTCTGTTTTCTTAATCCACCGTTTTTAATGTCTGTAGGTCCCTGGCTTTCCACCGCGTATGAAATATGAACTATATGAATTTGGGATGCTGCAGATCACTGGCATGTCAGCAGAATATTACATGACGTTTGTACTTTTTGAACTCCATGACCTTGGGTTGGCTTGTCTTCCCTGTTTGGCGCTGAGCCAGGAGAGGGAGGCGTTATTTGCTCTGAAACAGTAGTGGGAAAGGGTGCAGGAAAAAAGAAAAGGTTTACTTGGTGTTATGCTTGGTGTAAAATGGATAGAGGTGAGGGTACAGTTTTTCTCTGGCTCAGCTCTATCCCACAGCAGGGTGTGAGCGTGTGTGTTTGATTGGCAATGCACTTTTGTCTTTATCTCTGTTCATCTGTGGTTTATCTGCTTCAGCAAGGCAGAAAGGACAAGCAGGCTACTGCCACTGTAGCCTGTGTGTGTAAATAATAAAGATGCTAATATTATGATATTCTATATCAATAATTTTGTATGTTTATGGCCTCTACACAGAAGAATCACAGAAGAATCTTATTTTTGGCTGCCAGGTTTTCATAACGTGCCTGAGGGCCATAAATGATCAGCTGACAGGAAACAGGAAATCAATTGGCAATTATTTAGATAATCAATAAATTCAAGTCATTTTCCAGCCTGTCATTAGCTGTAGCCCTGCTCGTCATCTTCCAATTTGATACGGAGACATAAGCATTAGGGCTGCAACAAACATTTTTTATTGAAGCTTCTGATCCTTCCTTTTTCATTTTGTCTATAAAATGTATTAACGTGGGAAAAATGTCATAACTTCCCAGAGCTGAAGTTGATTTCTTAACATTTCTGTATTTGTTCAAGCAACAGCCCAAAAGTAAAAATACTCAATTTACAATTATATAAAACAGATAGGAGCAGAAAATTCTTCCCTGTGAGAGGCTGAAACCAGCTCGGTTTAAAAGAAAACACTCATCAATGTGGAGGTCAGAATATATTTAGTTACACTTCTGATAGTGTTTTTGACCAAACTAATGCTTTATCTGCAGCCATCTAATTCCTCTGTCTCCCTCTGCTCTCCATTATCAGGCTGCTGCTGAGTTTGCCAAGGCCCACCTGCCCGAGGCTCTCCGCCAGCAGCTACTGACCTACGAACGGGAGAAAGAACGAGACAGAGACAAAGACAAGGAGAAAGATGAAAAAAAGGAGAGGGGCGGACGGTCCTATCCTTCCATCCTGGAGGAGCAAATCCTGTCTTTGGACAGGGAAATGCTGGACAAGCTCTCCGCTACTTACAATGAAGCAGGTGTGTGTGTTGTGTGTGGTGTGTGTGTGTGTCAGTGTGTGTTTTACAGCATAAGAGCCTACAAAAAAATCCCAACCTATAAAAACATAACTATATACATGAGATATTCAGTGCTATTCATGTATTGCATATAAGACAGTTTTTCCCGCAGTGGTTTTGTCTGTCTAGATGCTACCCTGGTTCATTAATTAGTAATGATGGAAATGTTTCCATGCAGAATATCAATTTAAGTGTGTGACCAGAAGCCACATACAGATGGATTTTACCCACAAGTGATGCCCATTGCTGGGGACACAGTAAGAAAGCATCTGATCAGCCCGGGCAATGTTTTTAAATGTCCCCTATAATGCCGCACACTAACTATTATTCTCTACTCCACTGTTTCACTTGACTGTTGTTGAATAGTGACTGTCAGCAGCCCCAGGCCTTGCTTATTCAGCTGTTTAAATACAAGCTGATCTTCACAAGGCTTGTAGTAATTATGTCTGGAGGGAGGCAGGGAGGGAGAAGTAACGCAAGAGAGAGAGAGAGGGAGGGAGAGTGATGGATGGAAAGAGGTAGGAGAAGGGTCAGGGGGAAAGGATGTGTGCGCAAGGAGGACAGTTTGCAAGTAAGAGCTATAATGTAGAAAGGGATGAGTGACCTGTGCGACAGGCAAAATCAAGGGAGAACAAGAAAAGATAAGTGCTGAGACACAGGGTTAGGAAGGAGAGGAGAGGAGAGGAAAGGAACAAACAGCAGGCGGGACATTCAAAGGGTGAGGAGAAAGGAAGAATCTGAATGAACGAAAACAAACCTTGGGGGAGAGGAAGAGGAGAACGAAAAGTCTCATAGCAGAATCACACAATGTAGCGACATATGGGTTTAATTCACGAACATATTTGACTTTGCTCTAGATTCTATTACAGCCTTGTTAAGATTACAACAAAGGTAAAATCATCTTTATAATAGGGTTTGTAGACATCAGAGAGGCATTAACAGTACAGGAGAGGTGCAGCAGAGTTTCATGTGGTTCTTCATCCACCTCCATTAATTTAACATCAATACTAAAGAGAGAAAATGCAGGATCACAAGAAATGAGAGGAGGCCAAGGCCACATCTTAACACTTGTGATTATGACGCATTTTTCCACCGGAGAAACATTATTGGCTCATTGAACATGCAGAGGGCAGAGTTGAAATATGGATTACAAGATGATGATGATCACACGGACTAACTCCAGTGACATGCTGCAACCTCAAGAATTCGGCGTTCCTGTGGGAAGGTCACTTTTCCTTCCAGTGCCCCTGATTAAACTAACTCTCTCAGTTGAGTGAGAAAACTAGCAGTCACACAATCATTCAGGTTTGAAACAAGCCTCCAGGTAAACCAAACTTATTTGTAAGAGAAATGAAAGTGAATGGTAAAATTCACTAGTCAAGTTTCTTTCTTAAAAGAAAATGACGTAGGTATTTTATGTAATCTATATCTATTTGTGTTTCTTTCGCCATCAGACTTTATTGCAGCAATGACACCTTGTTCCCAGATCTTAACAATTACTTCGGTGAGTTCAGTGTTATCATAGCCAATAGAAATGATGGCTAGAACTACACAAAAGATGTTGTAACACAGGAATTCTCCTCAAGAAAAGAGACAAGAGGAAAAAGAACGTGGCAGCTTACCTCTGGATTATGAATCTGAACAGTGTGCAGCCTAAATGAAAACCTGCACAGCTGACATTTGACTCACATGCAGTTTGGCGAGGGGGTCATTGGTATGAAAGGGCCTTTGAGAAGGCCTCATGTCCTCCAGGGAATGATGGATCATATGATACGCTGATTGTCAAAGAGAATAATCACAGACTTAGAACACCCAGTCCGGAGGCATCATCTGATTATTACCTGCTCATAGCACTAAAGGTTGATACGCTGCAGCAGCTACCTTTTGTTACACTCAACCTCATCATCCTCTTTTCTCCTCCTCCTCCTCCTCCTCAGCTAAAGATAACGCATCGGCTTTTTGATTGATGTTGCTCCTAAAACGGCCACCAACTAAATCTCCCCTCCTGATCCCTCTGCTTACCTCTGTTTTTAAGCTACATGACCTGTTGCATCCACACTCCAAAGACCTGTACATATGGGTTTCTTATCCCTCTATATTTCTATCATGCTGTATTTGGACAGCACAGCAAGAAGGCCTGACACCGAGGTTATAGATAAATTTGCAGTCAGGCTCCGTTACAATGGAAAGCATTCAAGCATTAGACAGTCAGGGATTGAATTTTGTTGCAGTGTTTCTCCTAGCTTTCCTGTCAGCGTCTCAGGGGGAGTGGATCTGCTGATCAGGTAATTGTTGTGCATTCTTGTCCCTGTATCTGATTCAACAATCGCATCATTTAGGGTGCACGGCTCCCTGCTTTCTGTCGCAATCGGTGCCTAAATTAAGCTGGCAGGGAAAGAAGAGAGAGGGGAAAATAAAGAGATTCATTCTCAATTCAGCTCCCAGACCCCAGGACAACGGCGTATCAGATTTATCCCCCTGTTCGTTCATCCCTCTGTTGTTTATCAGCGAACAAAAGCGCTCGAAAGAAAGATAAGGGAGATGGGACTTTGATGGAATGGCCAGGAGCTTAGAGTCTATTATGGAAACAGTCTTCTTAATGCGGTGTGGTATTCTGTCAGTACTAACCTCTAAGTAGCCATGTGACATGTCTCTCAGCATACGCTTGCACCCACACAAGTGCACACAGTTGTGCTTTAGCTCAATAATCAGTAGGTATTGTTGCAAGAAGTAATGTAGAGACCAGGCAGACAATTTAGTTCTGCCATCCTGCGTAAAGGGTTCAGGTTAGGAATGGTTAAGATTAGGACATTTTGGAGATTAGTTAATGGAAGTATGTGTGGAAATATTTTGGGGAAAACATTTTGTGCACCACCATCTGACTTCAGAAAAAGAAAAAATGCACCTCTAAAAATGCATTATTCTCTTTATTCACTGCATATTGGAGTGCTTCATGTTTTATAGACAGGCAAAAAACAGTGAGTGCGTAGAGACCGAGCCCTCTTTACACACACAGCAACACATGGCATAATTTCAATGTCAAACTGAGACAAGGCTGAACTGCCTGCACAGAGCAGAACATTTTAAAAATCAAATACAGGAAGGAAGGGAGTATTTCTGCCTCGGTAATGCAACAAAAAGTATTCACATTACTGGTGCCAGACTGCTGATATTGTTGATTATCAAGAAGGTGTATCACTGTAGATTATAATACTACAATAACTATATTGCTCTTCCCTAGTTTCCTAGAAATGCTCATCAGGCTTTCTACTTTAGAGTGAAGCTTCATTTTGTTAAGTACCAGTCATTATGTTTTAGCTTTCCTAAGCTATGCATTTGTTTGCTGTTTAAGTTATTTTTAGCTGAGGGTTGATGTCGTTGTTCTTTATTGGTATGAGTCATTTTTTCTGTTCTCACTCGTTCGGATTGTTTTCTTTTTTCTCCCTGAGGTGTCTGATTACTTTCAAAAGCACTTTATATTCCATTCCTCTTTTAAGTAAATGCTGTTCACACAAAGTATATTTGCAGCAGTTTGTTCAAACACTGCAGGTTTTCCTCCTTTAGATCACTTTGTCTGTCGCACAGTTACCACCATTTGAACTGCGGTGGAACCCAAGAATGACACCCACACCATTCTTAATAACCTCTGTTATGTCTTGCAAATAATTTTGATCATCACAAGACAAAAATACAACTTTTTGACCATGTCTGTGTTGTGTCACTGAAATGAGACAAAACCCAAAGTTCAAAGTCGGTGCAGACATTATAAATAGAATAAATGGAAATGTGTTAATGAATAGGTTCATGTTCCACTGAGGCATTAGTGGACCCAGCATGTCAAATACATAAATGATGTGTAGGTGTACAATAAAGGATAAAAGATGACAGCAATCCATAAAAAAGGTGGCATGGTCATACTAATACTGATTCTTGCATATTGTGTCAGGACATTCTTTATATTTGGTCCTGCTTTACAGTATTAGTGCCCAAATTATTTAGCCAAAGGCTTCTGAATACTTTATGGAATCAAGTGAAGTTAAAGACTTAAAGACTCAAAACTCAAAAAGACTGAAACAATATCCCTTCCTAAAGGTTTATAAATGTGCGGTATAGACAAAAGTGCACTGGGAAATTTGTAGCTTAGACGAGTGAAATTAAACATTTGACAAAAAACAATCATGTTCTCTGACAGCTCTGACAACTGAGATGTGACAGTTCTTGTTATATAACAACACAGCTCGTCATTGCAGTGGTTTCTGGCAGCTGACTTTTATATTTCCAATGCCTGAACTCACCAAGGAGACTTTTTTTTTAAAGCAGTTCTTGTTCACTACATGGCTGCAGGACCATTAGATAGCCAAGACGGTGAGGTTTTCCATGAATTATCTATCATCTCAAGGAGGTTTCGAGTCTCTGCAAGTTTGATGTCGGATTTAAAAGTGCTCAAACTGTCTGACCTCTGCATGAAGAGCTCAGCGATTTCACTGAAGCTGTTAAAGTGTGTAAAGAGTCCATGTGTGGAGCTTTTTATTTTTCTTCTCCCACTCGGTTTTGCAAAGAGGAAGGAGACTGAGAGCTCGATTATCCTAAAGGAGTAACTTCCTTTTTGTGGCTTTAGAAGGAGCAACTCGAAGTTTGAGGCTCGAGACTACAAGTATGAAAAAGGGAAGAAATCTGAGGAGGAGGAGTTAGAAAGTCGTGAGCATACCTGACCTCTGCATCCTGATCTCCATCTATGTTTGAGGCGAGCAGCTCAAAGCAACATGAGCTACTAACGAACCAAAGCTCTCACTCGACTGTCGGCGGTCGGGTTGCATTGTGGGTACTGTAGGCGCCAGGCTTTTGATAATTAAGATCAATGTGTGAATGTGTTTCTATCACGAATCCCACAGTGTTATTTATAGGAGCGTGATGCTGGAGTACTGCTTTAAACCACCTCCTGACCCACAGGGCGAACATTGTCAATGATGCCATAACCATATTGTGAATAATTAGAAGAGATGTTTGGACCCATAGGCCTGTCAAATCATATGCTTTTTCCCCCACATGACCTGAATGTCACTGTAGTTTATTACATTTATATATCTTTTCTGATTCTCATCATAAAGATATATATAGAAGGGAAACGGGAAATGATTAGGTGGTTCAAACATACCCAAAGCAAAATCTCACACATAAAGCTGAAGCAGGCCCTGAGGCAGCTATTCATTATGAAAGAAAGTTATAAATGGAATAGAAACTACACATTATAGAAAGAGATCGACTAAAGCTTCATTGTGACATAGTATGTAAATTCAGAGTTATGCACAGACTTGATAAAGCACTTGAAAATTCTTTATGCAGTGCAAAATGCTAAAAATAGCTTAAATGTCAACAGTGCAAGTCCAAAGAGGGCAAGTAAGACAGGATGGCAGCTCTTACAGGGGGGGAAAAATTGATATGGATGGTCTAATGGGCAGGTAGTGTTTTAGAGAGCGGCTCTGACGGAGACAATGAGCCAGGGTGAGCAGGGTGGTGGCAGGCCTGTCCTCACATATTTCACCTAAATGCCAAGCAGCTTGGTAAAGAACATAAATCCACGTATTGTGGCGCTGTACACACACTTAGTATACTCTCCAGACTTATCGAGAGCACAGAGACTCTTTGCTAACTCTGAGAGAGTGAATCAGTGCAGTGATACAAATGAGAATGGGAGACTAACTGGGGCTGAGATGTTAATCTTACTGGATTGTTGAAGGTGTGTCTGGCCAAGCTAAGCCAATAATTAGCATGAGCACAGGGTGCATGCAGGCCGTGGTGCCATTTTAATAGGGAACGCTGAACGTGTGCTTGGCATGGCCGCGCTAATTGGGGAAGGGTGTGCTAGCAAGGCACCTCAGTCCATTATCTCTATCACCATGGGAAACAGATAAGGATAATTAGCTGGGCAGCATGGTACAGTACAGTAGCAGCCATAGGCATGAGCAGCAGGATTAGGGATACATACAATGATGAAAGTATTAGAAATGGATTTTTCACAAAATGTGTAAAAGATTTAGTAAGTCATTTACAATTAAGTGGCATCAATATTCACTTCATTCATCCTAGCCTCGCTTCCAGCTGGTGCTCTCTCAGTTATTTTCTGTCTCCTTCTTTTCTGTTTATCACTTTTTTTCTCACTCAAAGCTATAAATGGGAATAATAAAATCATTGTCTCGCTCAAGAGTAATCTCTCTTCTCTTTCTTTCCTCATATCTGTGCCCTCCTCAACACATAGCCTTCATCTGCATCCACTGCTGCCTGTGTTACCTCTCCCTCCTGTCTCATTCCTCGCATACTGACTCTGTCATGTCTAGCAGAGACTAACTGTGATTTAAATGGACAGACCCTTCATGGGGGGGTGGCGGATTTATTTCATGCAGCTCAGCGTAAACTGTTGGTCTGACAGTCACACAGTCAACATCACACCCAGACGTGGAGCTATTGAAAGGGAAGTCTCAAAAGTTAGTACGTCATCCACATTCTTCAGATGATATTAAAACCAGCTTTGTTTTAGTCTTTCCTCTACCTCTACCTTTTTTACACTAAAATCCTGAAAACTGTATGTATCATTTTCACATCTCTCTCTCTCTCTCTCTCTCTCTCTCTCTCTCTCTCTCTCTCTCTCTCTCTCTCTCTCTCTCTCTCTCTCTGTCCAGGTGGTCCAGGCCAGTAGGACCCCCTACTTTCTCCTCTTTTTTCCCCCACTCTCCCATGTTTCTCTTTCTCTCTCTCTCTCTCTCCATTTTTGTCTTTGCTCTGTGTGAGCAGATGGCCAAACAGGCAAATCTGTTCTTTCTCTACAGGACTTTGGATCTCACACAATAGGCCTCAGATTCTGAGTCCAGAGTCTGTTCTGCCTGGCTGGGAAGCTAAACAAAGAGAGGAAGGAGGAGAAGGAATGAAAGCGTTTTGGAGAGTGGTTCAAGGAAGAGAAGTTACTTCAAAGAGTTTTTGCAATGTTTGCACATTGCTTCATGTGTTTCACTTTAGTGCGGGGGGGGGGGTGTACTGGAAGTGTAGTGTGTTTTTTTTCCCAGGCATCATGAAAAATAGTGTTTTTTCCTGCTTAGATAACTGAAGTTTTCAATTAAAGTTGCAATATTATGGAAATTTTGGATTTCTTTTAGCCACGTTAGCACTGTGGCTCAACGGATGCTAGTGTTGTTCTGTTAGTGGCTCCACATCTTTGGTCCAGGCTGAATTTAGTCAATAATCAGCTGATGAATTGCAATCAAATTTTGCACAGACAGTCATGGTCCCCTGAGGATGAATCCTAATGATTTCAGTGATCCCGTGACTTTTTCATCAAGGGCCACCATGAGGTTGACATTTGATGTTTTGAGTGAAATGTCTCTACTATAGGATGAACTCCTATAAAATGTCATTGTCACCTGAGGATGAATTGTAAAAACTTTGATCGTGTAATTTTCATCATCAGGCCCAAATTAAAATAGTCCAGCACTTTGGTTTATGTCCAAACACCTGCACAACTGAAGACATCAGCCTCGGCTGTACCATGTGTTTAGACCTAATTTTCTACTGTCGGCATGCTAACACACTAAACTAAGATGGTGAACATGGCAAAACGTATATGCCAGTAAGCCAGTCTTATCCTGTATGATCAATGCATAAATGTAATTTTATCCATGAAAAGTTTCTCACTTATTCTCATTTCTCTTCTTCTCCATCTCTCCCATCTGTTTCAGGTACCACGTGTCTGGTGGCCCTGCTGTCTGATAAGGAGCTGACAGTGGCCAACGTCGGAGACTCGCGTGGAGTTCTTTGCGACAAAGACGGCAACGCCATCCCTCTATCGCATGACCACAAACCTTACCAGCTCAAAGAACGCAAGAGGATCAAGAAGGCTGGTGAGAACACAGCTGCAGTCCAGAGCAACAGACGGCCCTCCACTGATTCTGAGCAGCCAAGCAAGGCTTTGGTTAAAACTTGAGGCAACATCAAAACTCAGATTGTTGTCATGAAAGCATAAAATAAGTCTTCTTATGATCAAAGCTAAGCACCATTATCTTTTTTTTTCACATCTTGTGTCTCAGGCTGACATCAAACCCTGGTGACTGATAACCCAGTCTGCCTCTAAAGCAGCATGTTATCAAACACAGCCAGACAGAGCACAGTATTTAAGGTGTGTTTGTAGTCATAATTCTCCCTCCTACCCTATCTGCATACTCTCTGGGCTGAGGAGAGTTTGCTGGCAGGTTGGCAGATAAGTCAGGCAGTGTGGTCACTGTCAGGGTAGCCCACCATCTCCACCTAATGGTCTAATTGGGTACTGAAAAAACCCCTCATGGATGTATTTTGCATTATGTTACTGTTATCTTATTCATGTAATATGCTTGCAATTATGATACAGCAGCTGTGATTCTCTTTTGTTTCAGTGACCCTCAGGGAGGGGGCCTCACCTGATGTTTTAATCTTAAATTCTCACACAGGAGCCACTAGTATACTACAAAAACTGTTTATACAGTAGCTCCCTCTCAGGGGGTAGCTCTATCTCGTTACAGTGCTGTTTGTCTGCCTCTCTGTGACACCTTCTTGTAAACAGACACTCAGGAACAATTAATGACAGAAACTTTAAACCTACACCACAGGCTCCAGAGGCAGAGCTGATGATCTGATTAGATTTTGGAGCACCTAGCTGCATACATTTGCATATTAATGAGGGCAACCTGATTTTCAAACTGGTGTAACTCCTAAATGGAAGACAAAGTGTTGTTTATGCACAGAAAAAAATGTCCAAAGAAAGTCTAAATGTACGCACGCCGTCAGCATGAAGTGTGTTGGAAATGTAATGTTTATATCTTGATACCAGAGCCGCAGACTGCAGCAACCAATTTATAAAAAAAGAAGGTTAAATCACAAACACTGGAGGCGAGTTTACCATTAATTGATTTTAAAAATTACCCAAATTAGATCAAAAATGTCACAGTGAATATGTTTTTTTCTAACTTTTTTTTTTTTAAGTTATGAAGATTATTTCCTGTATATGAGCCTTGTCGTTGACGGTAAAAGATCCATTCATTTGTTCATTTATTTGTTTGTCATGAAAAGCAAAATAAGTGATTCATATTTCCTTTTTTCTAATGTAAGATACATTGTTGGTCATATTAGGGATTTCAGTCTGTGACAACGACGATGTTCATATTGTTAGTCTGATGCCTGAAGGCCTCTAACTGAAGCACTGCATTTTCAGTAAAGTTGGTGCTGACGTTAAATATAGTCTAATGATAATATGAGGGAGGTAATGTTTGCTAATTAATGCATCTATTAGTTTAACTACAGTCCTCATTGCTGGGAAAGGTTTTGTACAAATTGCAATTAGAGACCAAACATCCCTTCAGGAGGTCATGCCCTCTGCTTTTTCTGGGAATTTGGAGATTTTAACTAACTTTAATGGGGTTTATAATAGCAAGTGACACATAATGGGATTTTTTAAATGCCTGAACTTTCAACCTCAGTATTTTTAAAGTCCTGGCTCAGGCCTCGCTCACAAGGAAGTAGGAGGACATCCTGTCCTAGTATGGAAGTCTTCGTATCACCCAGTCATTTCCAGTACAATTCCCTGCTCGCAAATGTGTTGAAGCCACCGAAAAGACACAGCTGTACTAGCAGGATGTGACATGAATTGAAATTTATCCAACATAAACATTTCGTTCCATGAGCATGAACGATGAGCATCGAGTGAAAACAAGTCAGTGGCACTCATCTATATCATCATCTGCGGTCTGCAGCAGACTCATAGTGGATAAAAATGAAGACATGCTGCAAGTTGGTTCAGAGGAATAAAAATAATCTTTTATCTTTCTTTTAATAATAGTACCGTGGAAAACATCTGTTTCTCTACTTTTCCTCTCACGTCGTCCTCCTCCTTCTTCCTCACATTCTTTTCTAACACCTCCCCCCTTCTCCTTGCTTTATCATCATCCAACCATTTCCCCTCTCTCTTCCTCCTCAGGAGGGTTCATCAGCTTCAATGGCTCCTGGCGTGTCCAGGGCATCTTGGCCATGTCCCGCTCTCTGGGCGATTACCCGCTGAAGAACCTCAACGTGGTCATCCCTGATCCCGACATCATGTCGTTTGACCTGAACAAGCTGCAGCCGGAGTTCATGATCCTGGCGTCGGACGGCCTGTGGGACACCTTCAGCAACGAGGAAGCGGTCCGCTTCATCAGGGAACGACTGAACGAGCCCCATCTTGGCGCAAAGAGCATCGTCCTCCAGTCCTTCTATCGTGGTTGCCCTGACAACATCACCGTCATGGTGGTCAAGTTTAAAGGCAAGGCCAGCGAGCAGTAGACCGCCCGTCTACCACACACAGTATCTCTATTATGTTTGAATATAAGTAAGAATAAAATAGGCTTAAGATGAAAGATTTAAAAACCAAGGCCGCAACTTTTTTGAGCAAGAACTATTTCTATCACAGATATTTACAGACGTTAGACCTTCAGTGCATCAAAACACGTCCCATCCCGTCCTCTGTACTTTAACTGCTGAAAAGGTGACACTTCTAAGAAAATGACTTTCATTCAGGCTTAGCCATATCGTCCAGACACCGTAATACGAGCTGGGTCACTGTTATGCAAATAAAAATGAGAGTGTGTGTGTGTGTGTGTGTGTGTGTGTGTGTGAGATAAACTGTCACATTAACAACCAATCCATTGTCCAGCCATTAATGAGAAATTTAAAGATTAAGTAGAAGTTTGCATGTAGTTTCACTTCCACTTCATTTCAGCAATGATGTCTTTCTCCCAGTGTCTGTGTGAGCACTAATTTTATATTTTTTGTGTCCTAACTCTCTGTTTCCGCGCCATTTAATTGATTGATATTTGATTTGATTGTAAGATTTTTTTCATAGAGCAAATACATGTCACTGGTGCAAATAATCTATATGACTGTATTCCCTTTATACATGAACAGCACAGATGATAATATGCATATTCGCCATTCATATTGTACAGCAAGAGAACCTATAACTATGTTGTACCTTCTTCACTGAATGTTGGGATTCTTGTTGTAAGAACGGTTGAAGCATTTTGTCCTGATGCACCATTTTTTTTTTACTTTTAGTTGTTGAATGTCTCAGTTGAAGCTGATAAAGTCTCATTTCTGTTGTGATTGTTGATATATTTTAAGACTTTTTAAAGCTGAGACTCTTGTTTGATCTCCTTTTTGTTACTCATATTCCATGTAACTACTGATGATATAATAACTGGGATAATGCAGTAGGTTGTCGAAGTGTCACCAGATTTCACTGTAAATGGGTATAAAATGTAATAATAACTTTTTAAAGCAATACCTTCTCAGATAATGCAGTGATAAAGTTGTAACATCTCATTATGGCTCTACAAAAGGTTTTTCCAATGTTATCCGATAATATAATAACACTGGCTGCTCATTTGAATTTGTGAGATGGTAATAACTGAAATAATTGGCAATATTTTAACCATTACCATTATTTACAACCCTTAGAATAGGCTTTTTTTTGACATACTGACATGCTACTCCTTTATCTGACTTTTAGATGATATACTGAAATTAAAATGCCATTTGTTAATGCCATGTCACATTAATTGAAAAGTCCCCCATCCCGATACAGATCCCATATCACATTTCCTTGAACTGTAATTCAAAATGTAACAAGCCTTTGAATGAAATGTGTTATTGTTGCCTTATTTTTTTCAGCTGTCCATTTCCTGTAATGATGTCTGCTGCCAAAACTACTTCTGGGTTTTTAATGTAATGCAGTCGATCATACCGTGCACACTGCACGACCTCAGAGTCGTAGATTGTTCACTCACATGTAGAATATTCTTGCATTGTTGAAAGAATGTCTCACAGGGACATGACATTGTAAGATGAATGTACATACTGTCCTCATGTTAGCATCAACCCTCCACTGTTTATACTGCAAAGAAGAACGCAACGCGCCTGTTCCTGGGTTGTTTAACTTCAGAGAGATATAACAGATAAAACTGCTTTTTCAGTTCACATTCTTCCTTGACCATGTACGTTACAGAATGTTTATGTGGCATTTGTACTTGTTTTGTTGACTTTAATAAACTGTAAAAAAAAAAAAAATCTGAAATTTTAAAATGTAAATCAAAAGGGTAACATTAAAATGACAAATGATCGTATCATTCTCAGTATCTGCCTGCCTGTGTCTGTGACTTTCTTTTCTTTTTTTTTTAAAGAAAGTAAATGTGTGTGTAAATATATACAGATATAGTTTAGACAGCAACATAAATACAAACTAGCCATAGCCCTATGCAGTGTTAATCCTATGGACTCAACATCTCACATTGAAAAAATAAAACCTTTGTCTCCTACATACTGTACAGGTTTGAACATCAGTTTAGTCGATACAGTTAAAAACACTCTAAACAAAAACATAATCATTATTCTCATTGAATACCATGACTGCTTGTTCTTTCGCCAAGTTTTCCCTTAAATATTCTGTCATGATTTATTTTTCTTGTTTAAACAGAAGGAAAAACCGCAAAACAGATTCAACAACTTCACTTGAAATTGAAAAAGCCCTTAACTTTTAAAATCTTGATTTTAGTCAATTTATGCCACCTGCTGGGTGATTAGAAGATGTTCAGGACAGCGGTCCACATTTACCATTATGTCAGGGCTGGGAAACAGAAAGCTGAATTTATGTTGCTACTGACATTATGATTCTCTGATCAGTCCAGGGTTTATCATATCACACTAGTCAATACGTTGATTGTTTGAATCCACTGTCTCACTGTAGTAAAATGATTAAAAACATTGTATATATACACTCGTATTAATTTAAGATGAACAACAGATTTGCAGAAATTTTTTTTGCTGGCAGATTTCTGGAGTCGCACCTTCAGTCTAAAGTTAAAACCAGCCCTCCACCAAAATGTCCCTGTGATGTCATTACTGCGGGACATCCAGCCAGCAAGTAACACAATCTTCTCGTTGTACCAAACGTGGACTTCCTGGCTGCCGGTGTGCATGATGATCTGGGGCAGGTGTGATGTGACTCCTCCAACTGTGATGTGGTAACCAGAGAACTGCATGTAGCGCTGCTCACATGCACCGTCACTTTGGATATAAATAGGTTTACTGAAAGCTACGCAGGGACAGAAGGATTCCCATCACAACAGAGGGGGAGGGATCACTCTGCCGGGGGCGTACATAAAGCATGCTGATTGCCCACAGCCTCCATAAGAGACCAGACACACTAAGCCTACAGATAGACAGTACAAAGGGAGCCACTGGGCGCAGACAGCTGAGTTTACACAGTTGTACAAGAAGAAGAAGCCATACTGTCTACAACATGGGTGTGCATGGATCCAAGCCTCAGAAACAAGCCCAGGTCCTGATGCTGGGCCTGGACGGATCAGGAAAGACCACCCTGCTCTACAAGCTGAAGTACAACGAGAGCGTGGTGACCGTGCCAACTGTGGGCTTCAACGTGGAGACACTGGACACAGACAGGAGCAGCCCAGGCCTGACGGTGTGGGATGTGGGGGGCCAGAGGAAGATGAGGCCCCACTGGAAGCATCACTACACTGACACAGCCGGACTGGTGTTTGTGGTGGACAGCTGGAATCAGAAGAGGCTGGACGAGGCCCGCAAGGAACTTCATCGGGTAATTAGATTAGAGAATATTTGATTAGTGATCAGAATAGCACTTTAACAGCACTATTTAGCATTTTATATAGCAGTACATGTGTTTTACTTACTGTCACTTTATTTGGATGTTTGACCTTCATTGTGCAGAATGATGTTGGTGCAGAGTTTGACACCAGAAGGTTTTACCATTCGTCTTTTAAAGGGGGAAAGTTTCTCTGTGCTCACTTTGAATATCACAGAATGAAACCATATCAGACCCAGAAACGTGGCACATTTACACGACCTACTTAAAACAGGTTTAAAATTGTTTATAGGTGCATGTTACTCAACTCATGAACATGTGCTGAGCTTGAGGGGCCATTCTTGAACTCAGAAATAGTAGTTTGAAATACACACACACACACACACACACAAATATATATATATATGTAAATCAGTTTTTGGCAGAAGCTCACTGCCTTTGTAAGGATGGAGTTTACTCAGTTGTCATGTACTATGATTTCTACATAAATACATGATTAATAAATAAACAAATAGAATAAATGAATATGACATATTTTATATCAACTGTGTTATATTATATATATTTTTGTTGCCATATACATTAATAAATGCTAAAATGTCCTAATCTCTAAATACAATTACACTACAGTGTGTTATCAGCCATATATTGAGTGTTTTCGTACTTCGGTTAAACACAGCACCCTCATGCTTTGGAAAGATTTATCTTAAAACTGTAGTTAAAGTGTTCTTCTCTGTGTTGGCTCCACTCCACAGGTCCTGAGATATGAGAGTCTCAGAGCGGTTCCTCTCGTGGTCCTTGCCAACAAACAGGACCTTCAGGGAGCACTGAGCCCTGAGGCGCTTTGCCTGAAACTGGACTTGAGGAAAGTGTGCGAGGGCAGGGACTGGTTCATCCAGCCGTGTTCAGCCGCCAGCGGCATGGGACTAGAGGAAGGTTTCAGGAGGATTGTCTATCTGATGAAGACTCCACTGAAACAGACTCAGGAGGACATTAAGGTGAAGATGAGGTCAAAGGGCTTCAGTATCACAGCTATGAAACAAGTCTTGCCCTGCAGCAGATGAAGGCTGAAAATCCCTCTTGGAGATTCATTCATTGACCGACTAAGCAGGACTCCTCCTCTATTATCAGCTCACTGTGGCCGAAACCAAACTGATGACATGATCAAAGTTTTAAGGGTTAATCTCTTCTACTCAGACCTGGTGAGGATAAAATGTCTTCACACCGTGGTGATAACTCACGAGGAGGTGGCGAGTACTCCTGGATTATGGGGATGATTTTGTGAAAACAGTGAGTGTCTGATATGAGCTGTTTGCGAAATACATTCATTCTGTCAGCGTAGCCTACATACTGTACTGTACATGGAAAACTGGCCCGTGTTTGTTACTCAAGTTTGTCCAGCTCAAAGAAATGTTGATTTCCAATCCTGTATTATCCATTTTTGTTTTATTTATTTTTTATTAATTTGTGTAAAACATTCTATTTTGCAAGATTTGCTTTATTTATCTATTTGGAGTGGCACTGCTAGTGTTGTCTCACAATATGCTGTGTACAAGAAAACAAATTGTGACATTCAACAAATTAAAATAGTTACAAAAGTGTCAAATCTGTCTATAAATGTCTGTTTTGTCTATTTGTTGCAATGACATAAAGTTGTTGAAATGTGTGGAATCAAATGAGGTTGTTCTTCTGGAGTTTGAGTGATAAAATAAATAGTAGAACAAGTATTCAAATTTTTTATTTAAGAAAAAGCTCTAATACGAGAATGTAAAAATGACATTACATGTAAATATACTAAAATAATCTATAGATTATTTAATCTATAATCTACAGATTTTGCCTTCAGGCCCATATAGAATAGAGCTTTAAAGAATGTGTTCATCTTTATAAGTCTGTATTAAAACATTACTCACATGCTCACATGTATGTTGAAAGAGTTCTTGAATATACAATGCAATGTAGGCGATGTGGAACTAAATCTACAGTCCTCGTAAAATGTACTCACAAATATAATAATAATAATAACAACTTTATTTATATAGCACTTTTCTTGACTAGGTGCTTTACAAAACCAGACAAGAAGCACATAAAATCAATTCAAAGAATAAAGATAAGGTAAGATAAATAAGAACGGTAAAAATAAAAATATATCAAGCGTTACCGAAAGCTTTCACAAAAAGAAAATACATTTTTAAATTCATCCAAATTTAATATGAAGCTTCAGTAGTCTGACTGAGTCAAATCAAAGTTATTGCCATTTAAGCACAATATTCCCTCTTTGTTTTAATCTGTGTGACAAGGAAACGTCCTCCTGTGAAAGGATAAAACAGATTTTAGTGATGTTTGGGTAATTGTCTGCCCTGCTTAGTGGCTTTACAATTGGCTGTTTAACTGTTTAATTACAGTAAAAGTGCATCATATTTTTTAGGATGACCACATATTTGATACGTGAAATCTTAATGTGCAAAGTAACTACAGCAGTAAAATACATGTAATGGAATGGAATGGAAATGTACTTTTTACAGCAACAGAGGAGACAGAAGGTGCAAAAATAAAGTGTCAGTAGCAGAATTAGTGCAAAAACTTTAAATATATAAAAATTAATGCAAATATGAGATAGAGAAATATACAGTGGCATAAAGCAGAATTACTCAGTACTGCAGAACATGCAAACTGCACATGCATGTAAATGTATACAGTGCAAATTAATTGTCATTGGATGTAGTGGTGAAACCTGAGTTTGTATGCTGCTGAGAGGCGCGCCCTGCAGATGGATGTTCACAGTGAAGCCAATGAGAGTAAAGGGGATTTCCCCACCCTTCCTCTACGCCAGAGCGAGGCTGCCCTCCACCACCGGCATTCCCAGTATGCACCGCGGACAGAGCAGCAGAAAATAGTCCGTTAGCGAAAGCCTGAGAAAAAAGGGGAACCAGCAAAAAGGGCAGCTCTGAAGCCAAATCCACCAGTTCAGCTGTATTTAACGAAACCAGAATTGCGAACATGGCCGACAACGAGAAACTGGACAACCAGCGGCTGAAGAATTTCAAGAATAAGGGCCGTGATTTGGAGGTAAAAGTTGTGCATATCGGTGTTTCCTCGGCGCCAGCTTCGCCTCCTGGCTTCCTTGTGACGTCGTTTTCTAATGTCCACCATCGGGGACTTGGAGCCCAAAGCCTCGGCCGTGGGGCCTCACAGATCACCCGGCCCGGCCCGCCGGCCTCGGCTGGGCGGTTTCACGTCGGGTTTCACCGGTTCCGTCGCACCGTGAGGCCGCGTTATAAAACACGTCCGAGAAGCTAGCCGGAGCTCGCTGCTAGCCAGGCCCACGGGGGACATGCTAGCTTAACTGAAGCATATCAGCCACCGGAGCGGGTTAGGTCGATGTGTAGGCTCGTGAAAACGTCTTAAGGTGCACATAAAAGTACATATAATTAACATCCGTGTGAGTTTAGAGGTATATTTGGTTGATTGGCGCGTTAAAACAGCGGCAGATTAGCGTTATTTTGATACTGCAGTTAGCTAACCTGCGTGCTAGCTACCGCTAAGCTCGGTGGTGCTGGTGGCTACAGATCCACCCATCCCCCGTCTTTATCACCAAAAACAATGGCGGAAAACCAGTTAGCCTCTTAGCCGGCCAGTTACCTGGCTCTTTTAAACTGTGGCGCAGTGTTAATTTTTGCACTCTGTGGTTTACTAAGGTTACACAAGCTTAGAAAACAAGGTTAACACGGCCAGCTGGTTAACACCATCACATGACTGATTGATCAAAGCTAATGTTGCATGTTAGCCAACGCCGGATCCATAAGTTACCAGTTGATTTACAGGCAACTCAGCAGGACCCTGCTTCACTAATGTTAGCAGGGGATGTGTGGTTTTTTTTCAGGCGGGCTCTCCTAAGATGTATGTGAGCAGGATGCACTCATACATCCTGTTTGACAAGTAGTTTGTGCTGCCAGCCAGGCCACTTGACATGACTTGCCTGTGAACCTGTTAACTAGTTACCGCCCCGGTGGAGATCTGTCTGATGAACACAAGCATCACTGACAAACATCTGCTCCTAAAGTCCTACTAAAACAACACTCCTGCTTAAATGTATGTAGTGAGCCATATGTTCAGGTATGAAACATTATTTACCTAAAACTGATGCTATAATAAATCCTTCACTCATGAACTCATGTGTTTGAACTGTTTCAGGAGTTGATTCAACTTCATGGTCATTTTGGAGTTTGTGATAATCTGGGAGGTGTTTCTAATGTTATATCCGGCTCATAGCAATGTTTGTAAGCTAAATGAAATATAATGGGATTCAACCGAATAACAGCACAAACTACAATCTTGGATAAAGACCACAAATCAGAATTCAGCAAAAACTGAACATTACAACCTTGATGAATGTAGGTGTTATTGCAGGATTTGTTAGTTTTGGCTAAATGTGCACAATTAATTGGGAACTGAGTTCATTATCATAACTTTTGTATGTTTTTTTTTTTATGGGTGAGAACATGCTGAAAACAGCATTGATATAGAATATTTAGTTAGCTGGTTTGTTGAAGCACATGAAATGATCTTACAGTAACTTCAGCTGAGTCATATGAGACCAGGCTCTTGTGAAGTGTGTTTGGGTGCTATCATACGCAGAGTGTGGGCTGTTGACCTAATGCCCCAGGTATGACTGATACTGCGGATCAGCTCTCATCGCACAGACTGGATCCTGGTCTCAGCCTCTGCCCAAAATTGATGCCATAGCTGGTGTCACTCTCTTGGGCAAAGCTGGGTTGGGATTAAATTTCCTGGATGTGTGATGTTAAAGCGCTATCTCACCCACAGACTATGAGAAGACAGAGGACTGAGGTCGTGGTGGAACTCAGAAAGGTAAATACATTTATGCTATGATGTGCCATAAAATACAAACTACCAGATAATTGCAGTAGCTGACTCTTACAACTACATTAAGTTTTCCATTTTATCATCATTAGTATCTGCCGGAATATACATGAAATGATATTTATGTCCCCTCCACCACAGAACAAAAGAGATGAGCACCTTCTGAAGAGGAGAAATGTGCCCCATGAGGACTTCTGTGAGGACTCTGATGTTGATGGAGATTTCAGATCGGTATGTTTGTGCATCTTCCGCTCAAAATGAACCTTAAAGGTCACCAGTAAATGCCTTGGTAGTCACCCCCCTCGTGTGTGCAGTGCTGGCACACATCAGACCTACATAGTTTAGGCTAACGACATCGCCAAAAGTAGACCAACCAAGAATCCCACCATCACTATAGGGCTCTACGTTTGGTGGCATTGCTGGATTAAAATGGCCACTCAGCAGTTCAGAAATTCAATCACAGTAACTGCCCAGTGGTATTGAGAGGGCTGACTCGAAACGGGCTGCTTAGCAGTGCATCAACACTGACATGCTGCTATGACTCACTGCAAGACATTAGAGAAGCTTTTGTGGAAAAGCATGTTGGCCAATCTAGTTTAAATACTTGACAAAGCAATGGCCGCCGTGTGACTGTTTTCAGTCGGCCTAAAATAACACATTGTTGCTGCTGTTTGTTGCCATTTTAAAAAGCAAAAATTTAGGCCTGCTGAACTTGTTAGGCTATAAATATATACATATATACCCTTTTATATCAGATCCATACTTCCCTCAACCTTGAAAAGCCTTTTCAGCCGTTGCCTGAGTTCTTATCACCACTATTAATTCCCAGAGGCCCAACTAGGCTACAGTTGTCTCTTCAATCTTCCCCCACAGCCATGGAATCTAATACACAAATATAAATCTACTGCAAGTACGCACATATTTGTATGCAGGTTTGTGTTTGAATCTTTTCCCTCTGGTTTGATTTTAGCTCTAGGTCTACTGCCCCCCTTTTGTTTGAGGAAGCACAGGCAATCAGCTGCAACTGCTGGCTATCAGAGGCATTGGTCAACTTTATTTATTGTGGCCCGCAGTCACGGTTCAGTGCTTGATTAAAAGTGATACTCAGGGTTCCCACCAGGAGAAGCCTGCACTGGGCTCTGAACTCCCGGTAGAGGGCGTCAGGCGAGGCTGCCAATTGGCAAATGATCATGTTGAATGCTGGCCTGCACGTCCAGCCTGCTGACTGTTACACCACAGCACCACACTGGCTCAAGTGAAAATGCAAGTGATCACATTGTTCTGAAGGCAGTTCCCAATCATCGCCGCCCCTCGCTGATCTCACTGGTGCTTTGGTGACTTTCCTTCCTGCTTTGTCAGCCTCGCATACAAAAGCAGTTTTAGGAACAACTGTTTTTAATGCAAAGGAAGAAGCTAGCAGATGTTCGCTCACATGCGTTTTGTACTGCCAGGGTATTCGCTCCTCAGGAAATTCAGATGGCTTTTGTCTTATGGGGACTTCTGTTTTTGGCAGTGTTGTTTTTCTTGCCTAACCACAACTTTACAATTTTACCTGCTACTGATCATCTTGTAACTTACAACTTTATGACTATTTTGTTTTTTCTTTTCTAGCAAAACACCTCTCTTGAAGCAATAGTACAAGTAAGTAGTTATTAAATTGTCATTTAGCCTGTCTCATGTGCAGTTTACATATTATGTCCTGTCCTCCAAACTAAAGTCACATTTCTTATCACTATATTGTTATCAAATATAAATAGGAAGCTGGCTGATCTTTAACTTAGATTATTTAAAAAACAATTGCTCACAGCATACAGACTGTAGGAATGTTATTGGGTAATTTCAATGTTGTTTATGACTCTGTTGGCTTATGCATTGTTTTAGAATGCCACCAGTGATAACCAGGGTGTCCAGCTGAGTGCTGTGCAGGCTGCAAGGTAGGAGAAAACACCCTCACACTCTACACGCTCAATACTGATTATCCCATCAGTTTACACCAGTAGTTGGACAATAATTGTTATTGTCTCTGAATTAATCATTTAGTGTCTTGTAGTATTGATGTTCAGTTCTAAGTAGGACTTTTTTTTTTAAACACTGAGTGGTGGAAAGGCCTGGTCCTGTGGGCTTCACATGCACACATGGCACATGCTGCTCTATTGCTTCACAGGGGACACATGAGTGAGATTAGCTGAAGAAAACAACTTGTAAAATGCCACCTGCAAGCTGTGACAGTACTGCCGTGTGCAAATGGCCTCGGCAGAACCGAACGCCAAAGAGCAAGAGACGACTTTAGTGTTAAAGCGAATCAGTTTGTTGGTTGTTGGGACATTTTTTGGGATTAGACAGTCTGGTATTGGGCAGAACATGTCTTACTACCAGACGAGTTAACACTCGTTAACACACGATTTAGCATTTAAAAAAGCATCACTTGCCCATGTATGACGATTAAATGGCTGAAAAAACAGGCTACCAGTGTTTCAAGCAGGCTGACTACCATTCGGCAGGTATCACTGATCAAAATGTTGAAGAGTCAGGACTCCTTATGATTGAGACTAAAAAAAGCATTGATTTGTTATGGTAACTGACCGGAGATCAGACTTATTTTTTATAAAGTAATCTTAACACCTCTCAACACTTATAGTTCTTTTTTCTGATTTAAAAAAAAAAAAGATTCAGTGGCTACAAAATTATATATTCACATCAATTCATCTCCTTTCATGGTAACATGAAGGCCTGGCCTACAGGAAAGAGCACTTTATGTTTTTGACTGTATCCAGTGTTGTGTTGGTCGTATACTAAAAGGATATATAGCTTGCTTGCTTATAGTGAATAATACAGAAGATATGGAATCTAGGAAGAAATGCCACACTGAATCGAAACATACCAATATTTGTCTAAAAGGTTGCAATTAGGTTATTTTTCCATGTCGTTCGACCCTAGTTCTAAGTGTCTTGGTATGTTTTCACATCTAACCTGTTTAGTTTTGTTCAGTTGGGCTGGTATGAAAGCGGTGCGGGCTAAACAACCAGACTGAGATCATGTGAGAAAAGTCTAAGCAGATGCTGGTGTGGTTTATTTATGGTGTGAAGGCAAAGTGGATCGACTACACGATTTTGGGATTGTGGTGTCAGTATGAATTCAAAAGAAATGCTACGACTGAATGTGTCTGAGTGTTATCTGTCAAGGACGGGAATCTTATTAGTGATCTTTATAATAATCTACAGATCTGAAAGTGACCTAAAGAAAGTTGTGGCATCTGACACGGCATGAGATTCCAATACTAGAGAGGAGTATTTTATTACTCCTGAAACACCATATAACCTATTATGTGGATTTAAATACTTACTCATCAATATCAAGACAATACTCTCATGATTATCATGATGTTACTAATGCCTTGGTCACCCAAACCTAATGCTGTATCATGCTGAGGATTTGTTTGCACCAGTTTGAGTGTAATCCAGATTCACATCCATTTGTAAATCAGAGGTTCTGCACCAAAACAGCAGTACTTTGTTCTAAGGGGTTCTCTGATTAATATTGATGGCCGCTTGAAAAATACCGTTTCAGTGTTGACATTTCAGGGGCTGAATGTTTTTCCACCGTGGGTAGACGGGGATGATTTACACTAAGTCAGCCTCGTCTGATTAATGGACATTATAAATGGTACCGCAGCTCAGTGGTGCAGCCCTCTTTAAGTTGGGTTATGTGCAGCATAAGGTGGCTGAATTCATGAAACATGTTCATATTTCAGAGCTTTTCTTTGTTGTTTTTCATATGCTTGCCTTACCATATGTCTTGCATTCTTTCTATATCACTGAAGTCTACCCTGCAGCGTTATCTGCACACTGGAGATGCCATCAGACTGTACCTGCTGTTCTGTCATGTTGATGTTTGGTCATGAGCATCGTGATGGCTCCTGTCAGTACAGTCACAGGGATTGTGATTGACTTGCAGTGTGTAGACAGTTCACATTCTTTGGCTGTTTCTCTCTGTGTGTAATTGGTCCTTCTCGCTGGTATGTGTCAGTAAAGCTACGCGAGTATGAATGTGTGAGTAATGGTCTTTTGTTTCCTCTTTGTTTTTGTAGGAAGTTGTTGTCCAGTGACCGTAACCCTCCCATAGATGACCTGATTAAGTCTGGGATCCTTCCTATACTGGTCCACTGCCTGGACAGGGATGACAAGTAAGCAGGCTGTAATTCTGTTTGTCTGCATGCAGCAGTGAATCATGCTTTTTCATGTGCAGTAATTATAGTACAAGTTAGCCCTTTTTCCCTGATCATGTTGCGTTTATGTACACTTCAAAGTTATGCAAATGAGCCGCCAGGGTTTAGCCCTGCCTACATCAGAGCTGTTGCTGTTATGTTAATGTGTTCTAGTTTTCACCTTCCGGGAATGGCAGAAATATAAATGACTCATCAGCACACTCTTACTGTTTGACGCAACTGCCCAGTCAAACTCGGTTTTATCGCTGCCTTCATCCGCCTCTCACCTCTCCACAGCCCATCTCTCCAGTTTGAGGCAGCCTGGGCTCTAACCAACATCGCTTCTGGTACCTCAGAGCAGACTCAGGCCGTGGTCCAGTCCAGTGAGTGGCACTAGCACAACACACCACTTCTTCCCTCTTCTTGTTATTTTTTTACCATCTTTAAGGAAGAATTTGAATGCTCAACTAACTGTTGACTTTATGTTACATTGGTCTGCATTTGTCTGCTGCAAGAATCACAAATGAAAACTTGTTTACAGCACAAACACTATGAATATTTATCTTGATCACTTGGATAGTCAGCAGTACTTTTCTTAGTTTGTACTTACCAAACAAAATTATAATTAAATTGTACTCAATTATGGGTGTTGCGTCCAAAAATACGAAAAACAGCCTGCAAATCAGACGCCGTGCTACATCAGCATCAGTTTCCTTTGTAATATTGGGTTTATTGATTCTTTTCAACTTTGTGAGATGGCCCATGTGACATTTTCTCTCTTAATAGAGCTGCCTGCTGCTTGTACATTCAAAGGATGTGATTTGTCACATTAATATTGCCACTTATCGCAAGCTGGAACATAAGGCAACTGACGCAATTAAATCAGGGAACTTCAGGATTATTGATTTTCGCAATACATAACATTATAATGTGTGGTTAATTATGCAGGCTTAACGGCAGCGTGTGTGTATCTCTGGATTTGACTTTGAAGCATATTTCATCCGTATCTTATTTTCTTTAAAGATCTGATTGTAAAGAACTGGATTTGTTTGTGCATTGCTTTATGTCAGAATAATCAAGTCAATAATGGTTATTAGACTTTCTCCTACTCTCCCTCTTTCTCTCTTAGCACGCTATGATTCAAGTTGTATTAAAGTATAACCTTTATCTTTTACTAGAGTTGCTCTATAACTTCTGAATTAAGGCAGCACATCTGATCATGAGATGTCCTTTATTGTGATCGACAATGGTCTGCTTCCTTTGTGTAGACGCTGTGCCACTGTTCCTGAGGCTGCTTCACTCTCCTCACCAGAACGTGTGCGAGCAGGCTGTCTGGGCCCTGGGCAACATCATAGGTGAGTCGCTGTTGGTGTGAACATGAGCGTGTTTAGAAAAATACGGTCTTTTCAGAGACGACACGAGTTCCATCCGTACGATCGTGTGTGTGCATGTGTGTTCTGCAGGTGATGGCCCTCAGTGCAGAGACTATGTGATCAGCTTGGGTGTGGTCAAGCCCCTGCTCTCTTTCATCAGTCCCTCCATCCCCATCACCTTCCTCCGCAATGTCACCTGGGTCATGGTCAATCTGTGCCGCCACAAGGACCCTCCACCACCTATGGAGACGATTCAGGAGGTGTGTGTATGTGTGTGGAGGAGGAGCGTGAAAATGAGTGAACTTTACACGTGTATGCAAGATTTCTGGGAAACATTTTTATGGAAAGGTAGTATTTTGGTGTTTGTTTCAGTGTTTATGAATGGGAAGTCAGTGAGGGATGCGGCCTTGTTCAGTTCATACACAAGATATCCTGACTCATGACTATAAGAGATCGACAATGTCTGCTGGCCAAAATTATACAAATTGAGGATACAAATAGCAATCCAAATCCTGTCAGAATGAATTTAATAGCAATTTGTCAATCTTAAAAACGCCTTATTACAACAGCAGCATACTTATTGCGTCATGCACTGCCTGCTGCATGCCTCTCCCAGACCAAACCTCCAGCAGGTGAGACTGTTTCTGACACGGACAATCCTGTAGTGTGCTGCATGTGTGAAAGGGCGTTAACTAGCATTATGTTCAGAAAATGAATAGATTTCTGTAAAATTAGTTAACACAGACTAATTGCCTTTACTGATTGCAGATGTGCTTAGTGTTGCGCATAGTAAACACCAAAGGCCCAATCAAAGCCAGGAAAACCCCTGTTGAGGAACATCCACGTTGGTTTGAAAAGGGTGTCTTAAAATGATAAAATAGTTCTAAACTTTGGACCGTATGAAGGGTCCTTTCTTATCTTTAGGAAATCTGGTTTACAGTATGTGACACAAATTACAAAAATGGTTACCAGAGGAAAATCTTTGGATGGGAGCTTAAATATTTTGAGGTCTGTTTGCTGCTGTGAATGCTCAATTTTTCTGTATGCATGTGAAGTCACTGTGCCTCCACCCCTCTCCTCAAATCTAAGAGAGATGTGTTTATTGTAAGCTCCATCAGTGGCCTACCTGAGCTGGTTAAATGAGGGAAAATTCAGTGTGTTGCCATTGTGTGCTGAAACTGATGGTGTATCAGGTATTGCAGAGTGCAGCCATATTGACTATTGCTAAGCCTTTGTAGATCACATGGGGACTGTGTTGATGTTTTTGTTGTAATTTTCTCCACCTAACGATTCCACCTGTCTTTTCTTGTTGTGGTTGTTTTCTCAGATCCTGCCTGCTCTCTGCGTGCTGATCCACCACACTGATGTCAGTGTGAGTAAACCAACTCCCTCTTCAAGTTTTGTAGACAGGCTGCCGCGCTTTGGCCTCATTCAACTATTAGCAGCGCTTTATTCCCACAAAATGCATCCCTGTTAAGTTATAACTGCGTATTCATTAGTTTTTCTTCCTTTCTGCCTCCAGATCTTGGTAGACACCGTGTGGGCTCTGTCTTATCTGACAGACGCCGGGAACGAGCAGATCCAAATGGTCATCGACTCCGGCATCGTCCCTCATCTGGTACCTCTGCTCAGTCACCAGGAAGTCAAAGTTCAGGTATGGAGAGATGAGATTGATTATATTTAGAATTCAATTATTTAATAGATTGTATTATCATCATCATTACAATTCTACACTTCCTCTCCATGTCCAGACTGCTGCCCTGAGGGCTGTTGGGAACATAGTGACTGGCACAGACGAACAGACCCAGGTGGTGCTCAACTGTGATGCTCTCAGCCACTTCCCTGCCCTCCTCACACACCCGAAGGAGAAAATCAACAAGGTAATGCACTCTATTCTCCTCCTCCCAAACATGAACACGCACCCTGTTGACCTTAAACTACTGCAAGTTGTGTTGGAAGTGATGAAATCGGAGACTTGGTGCTAGTATGAATGTTGTGTGAATGGTATAGATGGGACAGATAGCTACTTTTAGCAGTTCACATCGACAACATCGAGAATCGTGAGGATGAAGATGAGGACAACGAAGAGGATCTCAGTGGGGGTCTAGTTGTAGTAAGTGGGTTGGGGATTGGGATTGGTTTTCTGTGTGCATGTGATTGAATGTGTGATACCATGGGTTGGTGGCACAGGGTGCTGAGGACCATGTGTCTCTGCTGATATCAGAGTGCATCTGAGACCGGTCACTTAAATAACGAGGCCCTCTTTGTGACCTGGACGATGATCAGAGCCTCAAAACCACCCTTGCCCCGCCCATAGCACTCTGTCTCCAGAGGTTCAGAGGTCCAACTCTCTGAGTTGGACCTCTGGATTCTGATCCAGTTCAGACACACAAACTCAATTTTGACAAGTGTTTTAGCTCTGGAGAAGATGGAAAGTCTGTCATGTTTCATTCTAATCAAAATCTTTCAGAGGTGGGTTTCTCTGACAAGTTCCTCCTCCTCTAGTTAAACATGTGACAGTAAAATCAGTCTTCTTTGAGGTTAAAACCTGTCGACATTTAATGCTCCATGGTTCGACTGGCCGTCTCAACAGCAGAAAGCTGCCACTGACTCTTGTATTTGTGCTATTTGTCCTGTAGGAGGCAGTGTGGTTCCTGTCCAACATCACAGCAGGAAACCAGCAGCAGGTGCAGGCTGTCATTGACGCTAAGCTAGTTCCCATGATCATTCACCTGCTCGACAAGGTGTGTATCCATCTGTCTTTATAAACTGTGTGAAGAACAAGTGGCTCATGTTACGATTACTTTTGGAGCGCGTATAGGAAAGAGATGTATTGCTCACTTCACACGCCTTCATTTTTTTAGGGTGACTTTGGCACTCAGAAGGAAGCAGCCTGGGCCATCAGCAACCTGACAATAAGTGGGAGAAAAGATCAGGTACGAATCTTCTGAACAAGGCTGAGTTTTATTGTTTAACCCCTATTGGAACATTTAATACTAAAATAGTCAAATGCAAAAAAAGAACATCTGCAAAAATTTGTTAATTTGGAGTGAAAATGCTCCCGTTGATCAAGTATTCCCTCCCTCTCTAACATGTTGATGCATCTCTCTGTTGCTTACAGGTGGCACACCTGATTGAGAAGCAGGTGATCCCTCCGTTCTGCAACCTGCTGACAGTAAAGGACGCCCAGGTCGTGCAGGTCGTTCTTGACGGCCTCAGCAACATCCTCAAGATGGCCGATGACGAGGCTGAAACAATCGCTAACCTTATTGAGGAATGTGGAGGTAAGTTCCACTCGTACCACTGAGGGTCATCGTGTTGGTATTTAGTAACTTCAGGTGTTTCCGGGTGAATGAATGACGTACAACTTGTTTTCGTTTTGTTCCTCAGGTTTGGAAAAAGTGGAGCAACTGCAGAATCATGAAAATGAAGATATCTACAAATTGGCATACGAAATTATTGATCAGTTCTTCTCATCTGATGATGTAAGTCACAAGTTGTATAGTACAGAAGTTGGACTAGTAGTACAAGTGTTTGGTCTCCTGCCATGTTTGCTGTACACCGCTAATGCCCCGCTGCTTCGTCTCTTCGCTCAGATTGATGAAGACACCAGCCTGGTCCCAGAGGCCATCCAGGGCGGGACTTACGGCTTTAACTCAGCCAACGTGCCAGCCGAGGGATTCCAGTTCTAGACGGCATCTGGGGTATTCTGGAGTTTTGTTCACGATGCAGCACTCTGTTCAACATAAAAAAATTAGGAGAGAAAGAGCGAAAGAGAGCGAGAGTGTGAGAAATTTGATCCATTGTGCTTGGCTCGTGGGATCCATGGCTGCATCTTATCTGAGAGAAAAATGTGTGGATTTCATTTGGCATTCCAGGGGAACCAGCCCAAATGAAGTTTGAGATGGCGAGTGGGTGCGAGTGAGAATGAGTGGCTACATGTTGCAAAAAAGCAAAACATCTACATCGAATGCGTTGAGAGACATGCCGACATAACTTCTGTGTTATTGGAGCTGTCGTCTTCGGAAAACTACTTCAAATGACAACAAAAAAACTCGATGTCTGCCCGGGGAGAACCAAGGACATCCAAAAATAAGAAATCAAGTGATCTTGACACGTTACAATACAGCAAAACGCAGACATGAATATAACTATAATTATGAACTGAGATGAACCACGAACCATCACAATTCTGCGGTCCTCCGACTACAGAGGGCGCCACCCTCAAAGTGCCCCTCCCCCAATCGGCCACGCTATCAGACATGTGTGTGAATGGACCCATTGTGTATGAATGTCTGGACTCAGTGCTGAGGAGCCAGGTTCATCTCCTCCAACGAGACGCCCCAACAGGGCACCATCCTCTCTCCCCCTGGTGGGCGGGGCCAGGAGTCCGGCTGCGCGTGTCGCATGTGCGAGAGAATGGACGGATGAGTTGTGTGTGCTTGGCTGCGTGCGTGACTGGGAGTATGCAAGTCTGGGTGAGAACGCATGCAGAGACGGGGAAAAAAAGAAACCCACAAATACAACATCGGAAGAGAAACAAAATTGAGAAACGCAACAATGAGGTTAGCAAAGGTTTCAGGAAAGAAATTCTGCCTTTGAAAGAGAGGCTGATCCTCAAAATCCCTGAAAGGAAGAACTTTGGAAATGAAAAAAAGAAATCGTCATCACAAAGGATTCATTTTTTGTTTTGAATTATTATTAAGTTAGTATTAATTGACACTGGACAATGCTATTGGCAGGTGTGGAGCAGCAGTGCATTGTATTAAGATGCATTTGGTGGCTTTTGGGCTTTTCTTTTTGCCTCCAGTGTGTTCCTTTTTATGATATTTTTTATTTTCAGCTTTTAGTTTCATTGCTTCTGTAAAGGTGATTGACGATGATCGTATTCCACCCTCACACCAGAACCCTAACCTACGCACCAGACATGGGCTTGATGCTGTGAAATTCTGACACCATCACTATAATCAATCAAATGACCTGTTCCCCTTGTGACACCTTATTATTTTTCCTTCAATTTATAGCAAAATCACTGCTTTGCAGTATTGTTGCCATAGCTTTGACTTATCACCAAGGGAGAAGAGAACAAATGGCCATTTCACGTAGGATTGTGAATCATAACCTTTGCATGTACTAAACTATAGCACAGTTATTTTTTAGGGTATTTTAGTTTCCTTAGGCTGTGGATACAGTGTAATTTTCATTTTAAGTAAAACTGTGCTTCAATGTTACATGTCTCCCTTTCCCTTCCCCCTCACTAGTGTCCAATTTGCTAAATAATCTATGGTTTTGCACATGTACTGCAAAGTGAGGCCTGAAGTCTTTCTGAAGGTGTGTTGGTCGGTTTCATAGGTTTTGACCTGCCAACAGCCTCTACAATATGCATCACTCAACCACAATCTTTGTTGTCTTTCTAGAGTAATCCAATGATGCTTTTTAGTGATACTTGAGAAAATAATGACTTTATTTCAGGAGCAGCAGTAATGAATCTGCTAATGTATCTCAGCTAGACGTAAGAGGGGATTTAACCTCCCTTTTCTCAAGGTCAAAGGGTGTCCCACATGTCAGACTGGAGTCGTCCTAAGCGGGCTCTCCTGAATAATAAATAAACCCATGAACAAGTTTGCTGTACCTTTAGTACCTTGCAGAGTCCTCAGCCCCATACTCCCCTCTCCTCTCCTACCAGCTAGGTGTACAAGCTTACCCCTGCTTACCCATTTTTTGTGTTAACTTCAAACACTGTAGTAAATGATTACACATTGTGCTCATACACCTTCTGTTGAACATAGGGGTATTTTTTGCAGCATTCCTTGTTAGCAAACATGTGGTTTCAAATCGAAAATTATGACATGGAAGTTTAAAAAAAAAAAAAAAAAGGTGGTTTGCCCAAAAACCTTTTTTTGGGAGATAGGCTACAGGATAGGTTGTCTTCGAGAAAATAAATAGTGAAACCCAACTCGAGAGACTGTGTGTGTGTGTGGTCTGTTGTGGAGAAGTGGTGTGATTAATCCTTTAGCGCCTATTTTCTTGTTTTTTTTCTCCCCATTTTTTAAACCAGATGAAAAACAGCCAAATGTCTGCGTTTCTGGCGACTGTTGAGCCGAGAGGTAGAGAAATTCAAATCGAGAAATGGCGGGACCTGATTGGCCAGGCAAACAGTTAATACGCATGCGCACTACGCTAAAAAGAAACGGTGCATTCGGAATTGTCGGAAATGTGGAAGTTATTACGGGAACTAAGTACGTAAACACCAGCAAAAGCGCCAAAAATATATTTAATTCAAGGATGAAATAATGATGGGGTGAAGGCAAGACGATACACAGAGCTACTTATGTAAGAGAAGCAGGTTGAAACAAATCTGAAAACTTTTCCAAACACACAACTTCCCGTATATTTATTTTACACTAGCTTTTGAACGTACACTTAAAAGTTTGGTATTTTTCCTCCTCCTGCTCGCAGCAGTTAGGAGAATTTACCGAGAGCACTTGAAGGCAGCACGAGCAGGAACAGGAAATGAAAGCTGTGTTTTGGACAGACGCTTAGCTCCGAGCAGACGGTGAGTTTGTTACTAGTTTCTCGCCTCACGCCTCTTTTCAAACCGTGTTCGTTGTTTCTAAACGAAGAGGTTATAAAACCAGATAACAAATGGGGTTGGGGTTGTGTAGAACGTAGTGGCAACAACTCTGGTGTGACTGACTCAACCAGTATGTGGGAGAACCTGGTTAGTTTCAATAAAGGCTAAAAACAGACTTTATGTTGTGGACGCTACATTTTCTGGTAGTTTGATCCGAAACTCCGCTCCGTGAAAACACAGATTGAGAGTTTATGTGGGTGTCAATCTGTGAAGGCGGTTAAGTGTCTTTGATTTAATCAGATAATGTTATGCGGAGTAAAACTGATGCAACACTCGCATACAAACTCAACCTGTCCGGCTAACAGCGTGCAATATTTGACATTTCACAATAAGGTGTAAAGGGAGAAAGAAAAAACGGCTCCAAACATTTAATTCTCCTTTACGTGTGTGGACATGGCTAAGATTACCGTGACAATGGGTTTAATTGGTGTTATTGATCGGGCCGCAGCAGGACACCTGTTAGCCCAGATTCAGTGTGTCTCCAGACAAGGATCAGGTTTTGGGGGGGACGGCTGCACAGCTGGACAGCTTGTCCTCACAACTGTGTGTGTGTGTGTGTGTGTGTGTGTGTGTGTGTGTGTGTGTGTGTGTGTGTGTGTGTGTGTGTGTGTGTGTGTGTGTGTGTGTGTGTGTGTGTGTGTGTGGGGGGGGGGTGGGGGGGTGGGGGGGGGGGGGGGGGGGGGGGGGGGGGGGGACTGGCATTAGGCCTCCTATTGTCGCTGCGGTGCAGGCAGTAACAAGAGGAGGGAGCACACACACACACACACACACACACTCTGATCCTCTAACATGAGCTGTTCTCTTGTTTTTCCTCTCTTGTATTGAGGTGAATGAGACATTCCCTACTAGTTAAACCTCTTAATATTAACAGGGAAACACTAATTATATTCTCAGTGGCCACTTTTATTAGGTACACTTGTGCTGTCTAATGCAACTGTTCTGCCCTAAAGTCTACTTTTATAATGGCCATCATGTTTTTTTGACAGCTATAGAGGCGTTGATAAAATATGTTATAGCATGGAGGTCATAATCAATGTTGGTGTTGTACTCCACTGCTTTATATTTAAAATAAACAAACAAAAAAAAGAACCCCTCTCAAAATATCCTCCAATACAACACCACCTTTAACTACGACTGCATTAGTGAACACATGCAGCCTGATAAAGAGGCCACTGAGTGTAACACTGGTGTGCTGACAGTCACAGGCTGGAGGAGCGGAGATGATAATTAAAAATGGGTTTTACACCGTCATGAAAATAACTCTGGAGTGTACTAAATATTTTTTTCCTGAGGTAAGGCTGCAACAGAGGATTATTTTCATTATTGATTAATCTGCTTCTCAATTGATCGTCTTGGGTAAAATGCCTATTTTTCTTCTTCTAATGTCTTTTCATGTGTGACCAGCAGGCCAAGTCCAAACTGTATTTCACTTCACTGTGATATGACAGAAAGAAAGCGTCAAATCATCACACATTTAAGAAGCTGGAACCTTGAAGTATTGCTCAGAAAATTAGTGATAATCAAAGTGGTTGATTGAGTCTAAACTCACATTCTGTCCCAATTATCACCAGGTTATATTCATTTTGCGGTTGTAGCAAGTCAATATATTTTGCTGAACAGGTGGAACACGTAGTATTTCATCCGTCCTGCTGTCCTGCCAGATCTTCCTCTCCCTAATCCCTCAGCCCTGAGCCCGGCCTCTAGGCTCCGCCATGGACAACCTAGAGGAGGACCTGACGTGCTCCGTGTGCTACTCTCTGTTCTCCGACCCTCGAGTCCTGCCGTGTTCACACACCTTCTGTAAGACCTGCCTGGACAACTTGCTCCAGGTGTCGACCAACTACTCCATCTGGCGTCCGCTCCGCCTGCCGCTAAAATGCCCCAACTGTCGCAGCGTGATGGAGCTGCCCCCTGCGGGCGTAGACGCTCTGCCCACCAACGTATCTCTGCGGGCCATCATCGAGAAAGTAGGACTGAATCACTTGTGTTTGGCTGAAACATTTACCTTTTGACTCCCTGTCTGTCTGAAACCCTTTGCTGCTTCAGTCTGTGCTCACCTGTGTCGCATGTCTGTTTGCTCATCTGCTGTGTCAGTACCAGAAGGACAGCGAGCCACGACCCCCTTCCTGCCAGGAGCACCAGAGGCAGCCGCTGAACATGTACTGCATCCAGGATCGGCAGCTGATCTGTGGGCTGTGTCTGACTGTCGGGCAGCACCAGGGCCATCCCATAGACGACCTGCAGGCGGCATTCATCAGAGAGAAACAGACGCCATCGCAGCTGCTGGCCAGACTGTCTGAGCGCAGATGGGCACAGGTGGGGAGTCCTTTTGGCGTGGACGAACGCCGAGTTGAGGCAAATTCACATGGAAATATTCTCTGAAAAACCTGCGGCGTGTCCCGTCCCCTCTGTTTAGGTGTGTGAACTGGGGGAGCAGCTGGAGCAGGAGAGGGCCCGCTGCGAGGGTGTGGTGAGGCAGGACAGACAGGACGTCAGCCAGTATTTTCAGAAGCTGGAGGTGGCGGTGGCCAAGAAGAGACACGCCTACATGGAGGCCCTGGATAAAGCCGGTGCGGAGGTGGCACGGGCCTACGACCCCCTCATCCACAGAGTGAAGGAGCTACAGGTGTGCATCAGGGCTCGTGACTGGTTCACATCAAATCATTGCACTCATCATCACACATTTAGTGTGACTTTAGTTAGACTGTTTTCCTACAAACGTCAATATATACATACATTCAATTTAAAGTAATAGAAAACAGAGAAAAGCAAGTTTGCTACTTTTTGTTTGATAAATGACAAAATGATTATCAGATTGTCCATTCATTTTGTTTCGTTTGATTATTCAACCAATGGTTTCAGCACTGCTGGCGTTCCACGGCGCCGATAATGGTCTTGTTGTTCCTGCAGGAAGAGCAGTTGGACCTGGTGTCCTTGGGCTCATCAGTAGAGGAGGAGGACTCGCCGCTGGTCTTCCTGGAGAAGGTGCATTTGTTCAGAGAGAGGGTGGAGGAGTTCATTAAAACCCCTCTGCCCTCAGTGGTAAACCTGTCCGTCACCCCGCGGGCGGCAGAGTACCTCCAGCATCACTGGCCCGCTGTGACCATCGGGAGCCTGGAGGAAGCGCCCGTCCCCAAGGTGTGCTGCTGCGCCAGGTGCGGCAGCGTGGAGACGGAAGTCGAGAGGGCTCGGCCCGAGGGCTGGGCGCAGGACCTGTGGTGCGAGCTGCAGCCCACGCCCTTCGTGGTGCTGCTGGGGCTGCTGCTCCTGCTGGCAGCGCTGTGGGCGAACCCGGTCGGAGGGGCGTCGCTCGGTTTCTCTCTGCTCTCTCAGTTCAGCCAGCTTGTCCACGGCGTGAGCAGCGAACTGGTCACATCTATCTGGGACACAGCGGGGTCGGCGTACACAGCAACGGAGGCTGCCGCCGAAAGATGGGGCTCTCAGCTCTCCTCGGTGGGTGAAAAGGCCTTCCAGCAGCTGGCTGCCTTATTTAAAACTCTGACGTCTCACTGAAAGAGACCAAGCTGGAACCCTCAACCTTTACTGAGGGCTCCCACACACTCTAAAATACCTTTAAACACCTGCTATCCGTGATCAGGCGTTCCTGGGACTACTTTGCTGTTTTAAGTTTGATAGCAAAACCACATTTAGCAGTGGATCACAATGAAACAAGGGTTTTAGAGCCACACTGAACCTGCAGCGACGCCTCAAACTCCACTTGAAAAAAATGAGCAAAAACTTCAGCAGGAAAAAAGCCCTACATTTTTAAATGCGTTAGCCGCCACATGGAGACAATAATGTTAATCTGTTTGGCCTCAGTTTAAAGAGTCCTGAAGAAAAGCATCACACGTGCCCCCCTTTTCTCTGCTACAGAATTAAACAGGACATTCAAAAATATTGTCAAGTTCAAAATCTGAGCAGTTTATGTAGCTGTGTTTTTTTTAAATATATATTGTTACGGTCAAGTGCTTCGCTCCTCTTTGGAGTGTGTTATTCCAGGTTATGGGTCACACTGCCCAACTAATGAACTGTTATCATATCAAACATTTTTACATACATTACGGTTTGTTCAAGGTGAAAACCTGAAATATTAAACTGGTGCCGAAGGATTCTTATGTCACCTTTCCCATCATGCAGTGGGACACCACAGCAGCTTTCCCGTGGCGTCAGAGGACGGCGGTACGGTGCCGCACACGTCTCTCCTTACACGAGTGTTTACAGTAGGTGAACCTCAGAGCCTAAAGAGCCCACAGATCGTGTTGCAGCTCTGAGCGGCTCCCTCGCCGTGCCTTTACCCATCAGGCCTTTAGCTCGCCGCACATAGCTGCCTTATTGTAGTGGACTGTCGGTCCTACCAGGATCAGTAGGACAGAGTTGTTTTTACTAAAATGGTCTGTTAAAATCACTGCCTTTACAGAAGCTTCAGTCAGGTATCAGTATGATGCAGGTCAGCAGTTTATTACAAATGTTATGTTACCCAGACCTGTTGTAGTGGTTCGATTTTGTTTTTTATAAACTTTGTTTCTCTATTTAAAAAAGAAATCTCAATAAACTTGTTCAAATGCCTTTAGTTTTTGTAGCAGTCATAATTTTCAAAAGCCGCCTGAGCGCCCGTATGAGATGGTCGATCAGTCGATTAGCGCTGCAGTGGTGCTCAGTTAGCTGATGGTCGCTACAGTCATCTTTGTAGTGTGAAATACGATGTCCGAACAGTCACATGAGCTCAGCACAGTCTCCAGTGTTCATGCAGGAAAACTGGGATTGTTATGTTAAGATGGTAGAAATTATTACATTAAATGCAGCAGTTTGAGCATCATGTCTGTAATTAATTTGCCCGTTTTATCGCTTCAAGTTGATGAACATAGTTTTAGGAATCTGCGTCCTGTTTAGTCACAAAAAAATTTTCTTACATTTTCAGCATGCAAAATTATGATAATTATAATAATGCAGTCACTCTAAGCTGATAAATGCTGCTTGTCCAAAAGTGTTATTCTTGTTTTTCATTAAGGAGCTCAGGATGGCTGCTTGTGTCCTATTACATCATACCTGAAAACTCTTATATAAATATTTTATGTTCTAGTGAATCACTCCATTTACTTTGTTCTGTTTCTACTTAGGTTTTATTGCACTGTTGCAAGTTATTTTTTTTATTCCTCTATTGATATAAAGGCACTATGTAACCCTGATTCTTTTTTAAACTGCAGACCGTTTGTTTTTAAGCATTTGGTAACCATTTTGCGAAGCTTTCCTTTACCTTTTTTATCCTCTTTTTAAAGCACTTTGTCACTGTTGAAAAGGTGCTATATGAATAAAGTTCTAAATCTGTAAGTGTTTTTTGATTTAAATTGCACAGTGATGGGACCTATGCTGTGCAAATAAAACAGAATTCATTATGAACCTTTTACATGTTTTCAAACTGTAGAATAATGTGGCACAATGTAAACAGCAACGACTGCTTTTTTCTAATGTTTTGAGAAGAACTCAAAATACGAGTGTCATTTGAGGCATCGAGGAAAAGATCTTAACCAGAAAACATTTATTAGTTCAGAAACTGTAGAATAGCAGCATTTCATTGTAAAGGACAGGATAAAAAGATATACGAATATTTACAGTGTGAGAAAAGGAAAATAAAACAGCTGTCACACTGCCCTGAGTCTAGCAGAGGCTCTTGGGGTTTAAGCGGTGACGGCGTCGTGCTCTCTAAACACGATGGTCTTGGGGTTGATTCCCACGCTCTTGGTGGTGTTGTGAGTTTTGTAGATGCCGATGAGACGATCGGCGATCTCAAACATGTTGTTCCTGAGGGAGATGATGATGAACTGAGCGTTCTTTGTTTGTTCCTGCAGAGAGAAATGACTGATTGAGACTTTTGTCACAACGGAAGATCAGATACTTGTTGCTGCTGTAAGCTTGTAACGTTAATGAAACGATCACTTATCCAAAAGCTGGTAAAAATAATGGACACAGTGGAGCCAAACGGTTAAATTCTTAGTTCTTAGTTTTGATCCAGCTTCCAAGAAACAGGTGATTTTTCTGATCTCCATTATTCCAGAGTTACACAACAGGAACACTGAGCTCTCATGAGTCAGTGATCCGCTCCACAGGTCCTAAAATTACATCCCCTGGATTTAGTGCCTTACTGAAGCACAGTAAGAGTTCAGAGTAAGAGGCAGATGTTTGTCAGAGGAAGCTCTTCCTGACTTATGTATCACACCAGCTTTCTATTACAAATGTCCAGAGCTGGTGGAGCCTTAAATTTCATCACTTCATGCAGTGATCACACAGTATCTCGTCGCACACAAGACACTGGTCCATACTCACATAAATGTAACAGGCGACGATGGAGACATTCTTGAAGTCCAGAGCAGCGTCTATCTCGTCCATGAAGTAGAGCGGTGTGGGTTTGTAGTGGTGCAATGCAAACACCAGGGCCAAGGAGCTGAGGGTCTTTTCCCCTCCTGACAGGTTAAAGATCTTTTTCCAGCTCTTCTTTGGAGGACGCACACTAGAGGGGTGAGAGACACAAAGTCAGAGCTGACGGAGCAGACGGCGATGAACCAAATGTGCCGCTGGTCTTTTGACTTCTCTCACCTGAACATGATGCCCTCGGAGAAGGGGTCTAGACTGTCCACGAGCTCCAGCTCTGCATCGCCCCCCAGTGTGAGCATCTGGTAGTTTTCCTTCAGCTTGTTGGTGATCATGTTGAATCCAGTCATGAACTCGTTGAGGCGCTGTTTGCGCAGGTCCTCGTAGGCGCGTTTGAACTGGTCCCTCTCTGTAGTGATCTCGTCCAGCTGAGCCACGCGCTGCAGGTACAGATCCTCCTGCAAACACACACAAACATGGTTTTATTGTCATTTCCCAACACTTCTCACTTTTACTTTCCTTCTAGTAAAGACCATTCAAAGAAATATAAATATTTGTTCATACCTTCTTCTTGTACTCAGCAATGGCCCCGAGGTTGGGCTTCATCTGAGCACACTGGGTCTCCAACGTGATCATCTTGTTGATGATGACGTTGGGATCTGAGATTTCTTCAAGTTGAGCAAGAGCAAGAACAGGAAGTTCCTCTGCTGGCTTGTCCTCAATGGTATGAAGGGACAGCTTGGTGGCCTGAAGAACACAGATGAGAATAATTTGGACACAAAAGAAAAATTAGCACAAGTTAAACAATTAGAACATGGCCAAAATGACAAATTGACACATTTTCTTTACACTGTTTTAAATAAGGAGATGAGTTGCGGTATAATGTTATCGTCACCTCTTTCTGCCAGTGTTTGATCTTGTTGTTGTGTTCAGTGATAGTCGTTTCTATCTGCTCAATGCGGAGGCGGACGCTGAGCGACTCCTCTTGCAGTGTGTGCTCCTGCTGCTGCAGGACCTTTATCTCCTTCAGCACCCCCTGATACTGCTCCTGCACCTCTGGAAGTGCAGCCTGGAGGACGAGAAAGAAAACGGAGGTACACGACTTATTTCAGTGTTTATTTAAAATTAATTTGGTTGTGGTGATTCAGGAAAAAAAAGCACAGATGGTCATAAGTATTCATGACAGGAGACTTCTTTAATAAAAAAAAACAAAAAAAGAAATGGCCCTGAATGATCAATTATCTACAGATATGCCAAAATCTGATAGAAATCATACATACATAAATTGTTTTAATTAGCCCCAAAGCAGGACAGTTACACATTTAAAACACATTGGTAAAATGAAAATAGAAGTTGTGGAATTTATCAGTATTTCTTTTGATCAAAAAGTGTAAAAACTCATTTCAGGACTGTATTTAAGCAGTTTATTGTATTTTTCATTCCTCTGAGGGACTTTTTCTCATAAAAGTGATAAGGTGTGTAGTCCTATCAATCTACTTCGCAAGAAGGCCAAGTTTACAATGAACTGCTGACAAGAATGCCTTTTTAGATCAGGGAGCTAGGACTTTTAGATATACTGTTATCAAATATCTGGACATTTTCGTGTAAATCTTAAACATGATGATGAGTAAAGAGTGCAAACCTCAGCCTCCTGACAGGCCTTCATGATCTCTCCGGCCTCTTCCTCCAGTTTCGTCAGTTTTTCTGTGAGCTCAGCCATCGACTTCTCATTCTCCTCCAGCTCACCCTGCACTCGATTCACACTCTCCTCGCACTTCTTCAGGTTGCTGCAGAGAGGACACGGACAGCAAGGAAAGCAGTTATTAGCCTGTCTGAGTGGTCGTGTTTAATGTGTGATGCTGATAATGTCAGGTTCGGTCTTGCAGAAGAACACAACACTGTTCGACACAGCGCTTCTCAGCATGACAGACCCCTGCCCTTTATCAACACTTCCACTACGGTTCAATACAACTGCATGCACATCCCAGATGTTCCAACAGACATATTTACTGTTTCTGTTGTCAGGCAACTGTACGAAGGTATGGTAGTGATTTGATGCAGCTCATAAATAGTACTTGCTAAACAAGACTAACAGTGATCCCTGCAGTGGTGCATTGAGACCCTCTCCCAAATTAATAAGGCATGCCAGTGAAGTCAACATGAACAGAAATACAGATCAGTGGCAACATTTGTGTGATGACTCAGACTGGCACACAGAAATTAACTACCAGAAAGAATACAGACAATAAAATGTGTCTCAAAATTATCTACATATACAGCAGAACCTCATGGAAAAATACCTGCTTGAGCTGGATTTATACTTCTGAGTTGAACCTATGCAGTAATCTTTGTAAGAGGCCTCACTGTTGTGAGCTTTAATACTTGTGCGCTGGAGGGACTGCGTCACTCTGCAATTACACCGCAGAGACTCTACTCGGCAGTGAGCTTTCTGTGCCACTGAGGAGTTCTTTCCAGTTTCTTTGTATACTTCAAAACAATGATGGCTAAAACTGAGCGGATTGTTACTTTAGTTACAGTTACTTTTATTGAAACTGCAGAAATGCAGAAAGAGAGAAGAGGTCAGAGGAGATGGTGTGTACCACCACTGAACCATTCGTAGCTTAAAGAGGGTGAATTTCCTGTACTTCTCTGGCCACAGAGAAATGGATGCAACGACCAATCACAGTTGTTGTGGTCTGTGTCACATAAAATCAGGTATTAGTGTGAATTGATGGCTAAAATAGAGAGAGAATGATGCGTATGTTAGGGTAACGATGGTTAGAAACGTAGCTTGGACATTAGGTACTGCATTAAGGCTGTACTGGACCACTTAAGAGCCACTGTGTGTCTCAGTTTATAAGCTCCACTGTGCTCTTAATTGGCTGGACAGCTCCTCCAGCAGGACAAATGTCCCATGTAGCCACCAAAGTTGTATTTCTACAGCAGACAGCCAGGCTGTCCTGTCCTGCCCACACAATCGATCTTAATGTTCCAGCAACAGATACCGATGACTAAATGCCCTTTTTAGTTGTTACTGCCACAACATTGATTAACTCAAATGACAACAGAAGGAAGAGGACAGGAGAGTGTTCCTGTAAGCTAATGCTCCTAATACGTGATGTACAGACCTCACACAAATGCTGGCATAAGCAGAACAAAACAGTTACTTCCTTGGCGGGTCAGATGAGCGACTTAAACCACACCTAGAAACCCAGCGTGGGATGTCGACAATCTGGGATGCTTCAGTAACGCATAACTTAACGACCTCGTACTACGACTAAAATTAAAGACTAATGAGAGACAAAGAAAAGCAGTTTAGTACTCCCCAGTATTAGAAACATATTATGTTATCATAGCTCAACATGAGAATTTATAATCAAGCCAATAGAGTAGCTGATCCCTCTGATTTTAAACAAAAACATAAGCATGAACATAGCAAAGATGTGTAATTACAGAGCTTAAACGTGCTTTATTTTCTCACCGGTCAGCTGTCTTTATGGCCACTTGAGCCTTGGTTATGGTGGAGGAGCAGTCATCGAGCTCTTTGTTGACCTTGTCGAGCTTGTCCTGCTGAGCCTTTAATTTGTGGCTGTTGATGTCCACAATCAGGTTGTGGAGCCTTTTCACCTCATTTTCCACCTTCCCAGCCTTACTGGATGCAGCCTCATAGTCTGAGAGAGCAAGAGACACAAATCAGAGCTCAGTCTAACATGAGATCGAGCATTAACTTAATGGCAAATTAATAACAATATTTGATCTTTACAGAAGGACCCTACCTTTCTTGAAGGCCTCCAGGCTCTTCTCCATTTGTTTCTGTTTGGCCTTGTCAGGAGCTGCAGCCATAACATTGGCCTCAAGTTCCTTCATTTGAAGTTTCAAGTGAGTCTCTTGGTCAGCCAGTTTCTGAATAAAGAAACGATGAAAAATATTTAGTCACACCAGTGAGCTAAGAGCAAAAAGTTATCAGTTAACACCGTCACATTTTATGATTGGTTATGAGTTATAATGTCTCTTATTTAGATCACAAATACACCCAAATGGGTGAGGCAGAGAGAGAATGAAAAGGAAGAGGTGTATTTGCCGTACAGTCATGCTGTTGGCGTATTTCTCCAGGGTGTTCTTCATATCCCGGAGCTGCGGCCGCAGGCGCTGGATGTTCTCCTCCAGCTGCAGCTTCTTCTCTTGGCAGCCCTGAAGCCTGGACACTTTCTCATTCAGCTTGCTCTCCATACGGTCAAGCTGCAGAAAACACATGAAAATCATCATCTCACTAATAGCAGTCCAGTGCCTCAGAATCCCTTCTAGGAAACTTGACGAGCAAACAGCAGGAACTAGGACTTAATTATGAAGCTTTTTTCACCCACTTGGAGTGAGGAGCAAACTTCTCCTTTAAGAGCGAATGGCATCACCGTTTTGTGGTACAGATGACAATGATGATGTCTTTTAGATAAGATAGGAAGAGTGAAAAATAGGATTTTTCCCAATTTGGAATTAAAGAAACTAATTCTAACTTAAGTTGGGGTAAGACCATTGACTTAGGAACTTTCTGTAATACAGCCCCTGGTTTAGAGTCACATCCACAAGACTGAACGATAGAATTATTTCATGCAGGAAAAAACAAACTAAACAGAGAAAATGGTGTCACCTTTAAAAGCTTCACACAGAATATAATTTACATGAACTGAAAAATATAAAATTTAATCTTTTTGAGTTGAGAAGTTGTATTACAAGTCATGGCGTTTAATTTGCCTATCTGTGATGTTGTTAATGTATACAAAGTCGTATTAGAAATGTGTGGTATATTAAATTATGCAGTGCTCTGGCACTGATGTCATTCTGTGGTTAAAAACTGGGGTGGTGGTCCAGTTGCACCTGTGTGCCATTTGGCCAAAATATCAAGCATCATGTATGCATTTGAATCCTTCAGGTTATCTTTAATGGTAGTTTAAAGGATTTTATTGTTTTTTTATTTATCATACAGCATATTTGGGTTTGTGGTGCAAACTGCATTGTTAGTGTTGTGGCGCATTAATAGCTTTTAGTTAAGAACAAATTAGATTAATGTGTTTTCTGCAGAGTGGGCATGGTTGTGTAAATGTATCTACTGCAAAATCAGGTAGGAGAAATTTTCTTTTCCAAAACATCTGATAAACACTAACCCTGATGTGTGTATTTTGCACTCACCTCCTCCTGGGAGACTTCAGTGCCAAGAGAGGAGCCCATCCTGCCCTTCAGTACTCTTCCTCCTCCAGTCATAGTTCCTGTAAAGCACACACTTGACTTGTAAAATCAGAATTTATGTACTGTTTTCTACACTAGCTAGAGAAAACAAAAGATCAGCCAGGTAAGATTATGACAGAAAAAGCAGGCCACCCACCAGCCATCTCGATTATCTGTCCCTTCAGGGTGACCACTCTCCAGCGCTTGTCCCTCTGGAAGGCCATCCTAGTGGCCTGCTCCATGTCCTGGGCCACCAGTGTGTCCCTTAGGGCAAAGTAGAAAGCTGGTCGCACACTTTCATCTTTCACTCGCACCATGTCGAAGAGACGAGGACTGTCCTCTGGAGTGCGAATGGGAGCCATGTTCCTCTCCCACACCTTCATCTGAGCAAAAGAGGTGAGAAGAAATGAGACAGGGCAGCAATATAAGAGATTGTCAATCGGGCCAAATCATCCGCTTACACTCTCTTGATTGAGGACCCAACGAGTAATGATTTATACCTTGTCAAGACCAATGAAGGTGGCGACCCCGATGTTCTGCTCTTTGAGGAATGTAACACATTTCTGAGCTGTGTCAATGGTATCCACAACAATGTTGTCCAGAGCGCCACAACTGGAAGAGATGGCCACATCAAACTTCTCATCTATGGCTCCAAGGTCTCCCTATAAGCACATAAATCCATTCATCATTACAGACACTGAATGCTTAAACACAGGTGTTTTTTTTTGTCTTACTCTTTTGGTGGTGAGAAAATAATTTTACAAACGCTGTCAATGCAGGCTTATGACACGGGCTGATTTTATGTGTACTTATTTACTTGAGTTTCTTTTTATCTGAAGCATCAAGAACTTTTCTTGGAGCTTCTTAGGTTTTTCCGCCATACTCCTCGTTGCTGTAGTCTACTCCCATTGCTACAGTCACTTCCCCCTTTGGGTCTGGCAAACCAATCATTGCTGGATGACCAAATGTCACACCAGACACCAGATTTAAAACTTTGGCATGCTGTTAAATGCAAAGATTTACCTGGTGGTGACAGGCTGAATCAGCACTGTGTAAACTTGTTTGGTAAGGGCTTGAATGTAATGGATGTTGATTTATATGTAAAAGTCCTGCAATCCAGCTTTAAGTCAAACAGAATAAGTTTGATATGTTGAAACTGATGTTAATATGGCAATGATGAGACTCAAGCTGTTGTGCACAAATAGATAAATAAATTGTTGCTGTGCTATCCTGAAGTATTAATATGTCTTGCCAATCTTCCAAAGATGCCAGGGATTCTGCCGCTCTTCTTTTGCTGCATCAGGGCATCCAGAACCTTCCCTCGACTGCGGTTGGAGGACAGAGAGCTCTTGGCTTCATCCACCTTCTGCCTCATTTCCCTCACCACCTCCCTAGTCTCACTATCCATCTTCATCAGCTGCCCCAGCTCTTCCTCATCCTGCAGAGTAAAAAAGAAGAGCCATTCAAAAAGAAGCTCACACAAATGATGCCATTCAATGCTCAACAGACGTAGTACAGCTGAATGCGTGGTTTCTGATATCCCATGTAAACGTTCAAACAACAACAATGTTAAGGGTGTTTTGACCTTCTTGAGCTCCTGTTCCTTCTGGGGTATTTTGACTTCCAGGTCTTTAATGGCAGCGCGCCGCTCACGCAGCGTGTCAGAGGTTGTCTGGAGTGTCTGCTTGGCCGTGTTGAGCTGCGTCACAGCCGTGTTGTGGCGGCTAAGATAGATGTCGAGCTCCGACTGAGCCAGGTCCATACGAGATCGGGTCTCATTTACAGCCTTACTGAGTTCCATCAGCTCTTTCTCTTTGGTCTAGAGAGCACAAAAATAGGTCAGGTAAGTTTAGAAGGTGACGAGACGAGATTTTACAGAAACAATGCAAAGCCATCTAAAATTACTAACCAAGAATCCAATAACACAACAATAACATATCTTAAATCATATACACACACACCTCTTTGTCGTGTTGCAAGCCGCTTGTCTCTTCCTTCAGACTCTCCATCACCGCCTTAAGTTTTTCCTCTTCTTTCACCTTCTGCTTCTCCAGCTCATCCTTGCGAGCTGTTGCCTCAGAGATGGCCTTTTCACTGCTGGCTGGTACACCGCGCACCTCCTCCAGCTGAAAGAAGAGCCAGACAGGAAAATGTACAAAAACAGATGAGATGCGTCTGACTCTGGATATCAACCAACAGTGACTACACACCTGTCTAGGTTTAACAAAATTCAGTGATTCACATTTCAACCAAATACAGAGTGACAGCCCTTTACCTCTTAGATTAGATGCTGAGATAAAGGGATCAATGACTTTAAGAGACAAGAGTTAAGTTAAATGGGATGAATAAGTTTTGTGCTGGTGCCAGTTACAAACAACTGTACTAGAGTAGCAGTAGCAGGCTAAAACACACAACTGTAATCAACGATAAACACACACTTAGGACTGAGCAAGCCCTGGTTAAGACTGGCACAACAGCCTGCTGCTTGGCAGGGCTGAAACAAGGCAAGGAGTGGTGTGTGTGTATATAGTCTATGTTTTGTAGGGTTAACTGCGGGTGAAATGTGAATGTGGCTGCTGGGAGTGTTACACAAGCCAGGCCATAGTTGACTACCACACAGCAGAACACTGCTCCCCAGAGGCCTGCCTGCCTCTGACCAAGACGTTTCCAGAGCGCAGCCGTTGTAGGTGGAGCAGATAGGGGTTTAGAGCAGAGAAGGAGATGGGAGATAGACCTACAGTTACAAGGGAACTCTTAACTCTTGGTTTGTGTGAAAAGCTTTTTCAGTAAGTGTGCAAGATGGAGAAAAAATAGTCTGACAGACAGGAACATCAGCAACAGGGAATCAGAGCGAGAGTGGGCTGTCACTAGGCACACACCAACAATCCACTTGTGTGTTACTTCACAGCCCCCTAGTGGCTACTTTAGGGCAGATAGCCGTTCCTGCCATGAAATTTGAGTTACCAGTCTTTAGAGCTTATATTTTTTCCTATGGATAATGTCAATTAATTTACATGAAATATGGGGATTTCTCTTTACTCCAGGCAAGAAAAAATAAATACAATTTAAAGCCTACCACATTTTTCATTCTTTATCTAGAAATGCATGACTGAAGAATTCATGTTTATTGTGACAAATAACACTTATAATAACAAATCTAAAAAGGCAAACAACATAAAATTAACTGTACAGCACAAGAAAACACAGAAACAGTACACTGCTGTGTTTATAACTGTAAAACAAGAACCTGTGAAATGAGGGATGCTGTGTGGGGGGGGAACTCCTCCTACAAGTGATTCTAAGTGATTGCAAACTAAACACACGAGGCACAAATAGAAATTAAAATGTAGTTGTTTAATTCTGCAATTTCTTTATCACTTATATGTAGGTTTCTGTATGGCCTTGACAAATGTGTTTCTCTAAGCCTCAAAACAGCAGCCCTGTGTGTTTTCTATAAGCAAGGGAAATTGTATTTCTAGTGCCCATGTTTCTTTCTTGGCCACAGGACAAAATAAACACACAGTAACACTAGAGTGTCATACCACTGGTGCTAGCTTGTCTTGACTTAGTGCAACCCTGTATATTTTAATGGATATGTATTGTAAATTATGAAAAAAAGGCTAGAGTTATGTTCCTGACAGATAATGTGCATGTGTGCCTCTGAACACTGTGAGAATGGAGTAAAATAATCACCAATACTGCAGAGTAGCAAACACTAATACCAAGTTAAATGAAGTAATTAAACTGCATTAATAGTGGATGACAATTTAAAGGCCAACACACCTTTTCCTTGTCCTTTTCCAACTGCTTCTGTAGTTTCTTGTTCTTGCTCTTGGAGTGTTTAATCTTCTCACGCACTTCAACGTCCTGCAGGTCCAGCTGGGTGAACTTCTCCTTCTGGGTCTCAATGTACTTGTTGAGTTTATTTTGTTTCCTGGTGGAGGAACAGCATTTTTACTAGATACAGTCAAGTCAATCAGGGACCAACTAAACTACTACATAAACTATGAGCATCTGAAAATTACACAAAACAATGTGTATAACAAAGAATAATTGCCTCAGTTTCCACAATATAACACAACAAGCTCATAGTACATTAAAGGTCACCCAGTTTTTAGTCCCTACATATTTTTCATTTCAAAGAAATTTTGTCCGTTTTAAAAATGATTTATGGTCATTAAGTCAGACATTTATGAAATGATGTTGATGGTGTCCTTATTTTCCACAGGAACATTTGTGTTACTTCTATACTTAATCCAGACCTGAACTGCAATTCTGACTCTAAACAAAAATGTTCAGAGCAAGAAAGTCCCTGACAACCGCCACAAAATTATTGAATTAGTAGAAAAGTTAGACTTCCTAAGCATGTTACATTGGTTAATAAGAGGGAAGCAGGAGAAAAAATAATGCCTTACTTCTCCACATTTTTGAGCTCTTGATTCATTTTCTCCATCTCCTGTGATATCTTTGCATTTTTTTCAGTGAGTTCCTTGGTGTCCTCCAAGATCTTCTGCTTTTCCTGCTCTTTATCCACCACCCGCTTCTGCAGATCATGACTAATGACCAAGAGATATCAAAAAACAGTAAAACGGTGGAAATGTACACATAAAACTATGAAAATGGTGTCTGAATATAAAAATGTACAAATTGCATCAATTCTACATATTTTATCTTTTTTTACACTACAGTTGAATCTACCTTGAAATTTAATGAGATTATATCATTTTTTAAATTTGTCTTGTACAGAGCAAAGAGATGGTGCTGGTGCACTCACACATAGTACTGGCAGAGCCGACTCTTGTTTTTGAAGATGTCATTCTCAAGGGTGAGGAAGTCCACAGCTTTGTTCTTTTCCCCCTCCAAAGCATTCTTCTCCTTTTCCACTAACTTTACTCGGTTTAGCTAGGACAGTGAACAGATTGCAGTACTTAATATCATGTGAAAAAACTTTAATATAGATCCTAGACAATAATTATATGTTCAAATATTCAAAAGAAAAAAAGATGTTTCATTTTTACAGCCATTCTGATGTCACATAAATATGATAAAGGCTATTCCAGCATTCATTTATTTATACAAATTACATTAAAATAAAATGTAATTGAAGAAAGGAAATTTGCCAATATGCTAAGATAGTCTTCCGAGTTAATATCTATGCAGTGCACAAAAATGTTTTCTATGAAAAGCTATTAATCATGACTGAGGTAGTTGCTATCTGACATTCTTCACAGTTACACAACAATAAAAAAGTATTATTTTCATCCCAGATACGTGCCTCCGAACACAACGCACACACAAAAGAAAGCCCCTTAATGTTCAGAAAACGAAGTCAGGACACAGGAAGGAAAGTTGGTTAACTTGAGTGTGTGAGCAGATAGTGTATGTCACCTTCTCTCCCCTCTGCTCATTGAGTAGCTCAATGCGGCGAGCCAGGGTTTGGATGGGCTCCTTGAGGCGGCAGGAACCAATAATGTCCTCCAGATACTCCAGCATGCCCTCATCATGCTCTGTCTGACCTTTAGGCTTCATCATGGCAATCTGCTCCACCTCGCCCTAAGCAGAGTCCAGAGCAACACATAGACAAGACATGCATGCAATCATTCACATCAAACACAGCTAAAAGTTATAATAAAACCAAAACTCTTGATTGATGATTTGTAAAAATGATAAAATAAAATTGTCCATATCACTTACTATTACCCCTATGTGGTCAATTGAATTCACAAGTCTAAATTTACAATAATGCTAGTTTGCTACACACACATTCCACATACAGTCATGTACAGTGTAACAAAAAAGTATTCTAGCGGTTCCCTTTGATTACACAATGACTTGCCCACTCAAAGAAATTGAAAATAATCCCAGCATTACATTAAGCTTGAAAATATGAAATTAAAATACTTCAAAGCTCCTCATTCTTCAATGAGAAAAAATAATAGCTATGATTGATTTTGATGAATGAGGAAAGTGTTATCACAGACATGTAAAAACATGCTTCAAAACACTTAGACATTTCATGTTGTAATGACATACTGTTGCCTCACCACCCCACCCGATCCTACCAACAATCACTACACATTACAAAACTTGTCTTAAAAAAAAATAAAAAATAAAAAAAAATAAACAGTATTTCCAAAATTAAAGTGATTTTTAAACAAATGCTCTGGATAGCATGCAAATTTTTACTTTTTGTAGCGACGCCTTAGTTGAATTTCCAAATACTGTACATGTATACAACATGGGCCTACTCTTGGGTGTAATTATTTGTCTGAACATGTGTTCATTTTCATTTTTGTTTATTTTTAAGATAGACTGGCTAAGAATAACGATAAATAAAAGTTAAAACATAATTTAAATCAAGATATTGTAAGAACTACCTTAGTCTCAAATTATGTTTCATTTATATGCAGTGAAAAACGGCAGCTCACATATTACTTTTACGTATTAAAGAAAGAAGAAGCCAGTAGGAGGAGGAGGGGGGAATCCCACGTCATCCTCTGCTCTGACCAGTGCACAAAATAGACAGCTTCCCCTTAGCCAGAGGCCTGGAAAAGTGACCTTGAAGAACAAGTTAAAGCCTCTTCCCATACAGCCATGTTATAGACAGAGAATCTAACATCCAAGGAGAGTGAGAATAGACTTGTGCGCACGCACACATGCACGCACACACACACGCACGCACGCACACATGCACGCACAGAAGACAGCAGGACACATGTAATCAACCAACTAACCACAAAACCACAGTTGAGGGGAGAAACTAAGTGTTCACCTGAAATTGCCCCATACTGTAAAAATAATGAAATAAAATTTTATTGAAAAACACAGATTTAACCAGCCATTTTGTTCTACTCTGACATGAGTCATCAGCCCATAAGCCTTGGGTTAATCAGTAATGGTGGGTAGGTTACACATACAATCAGAAGGGACAGGAGTGTAAACTAGTGAACTGGGTCATGCTAAATTAAAAATAATAATAATTTTAAAAAATCTAAGAGGAAAAATAAATTAAAAATATACAGGAATGCATTACATTCACAGTGGAGGTAAAAAAAAAAGCAAAGAAAATGTTGAACCAATATCAAAGCCATGGTAATGGAGGGTGTTTGATCCAGCCACACTGAAGCAGCACTGCTAATATTGGGGTTGGGGTCTATTCTCACACGCCAATATTTACGTGCTGCTAAAGCGTGGCAGGTACATGGGACAGAGAGGGAGGGAGGGGGGAGAGGTCCAACCTGTCCCCACTGGTGGTCAAAACCCATCACAGATTCCCCCACTACAAAATGTGAGTTTGTCCAGGTCCATGTACTGGTAAAATTGCATTTTTTTCCTTAAAATTCTAAAGCAGCAAATAATGGTTCGCACCTTTTCCACATTGTTTCAAACCATGATGCGCTGCTATAGCAGTCTAAGGGCTGGCAGAGGACACTTTCGCTCTTTTCCAATTCCAGTGCAACAGGTTATTCCTACAGACAGGCATGGCTTCAAGGCAGCCATGAAACATTTGACTCAAAGTGGACTGGGAAATGGGCAAAGAAACGAAGTGCAGGAAATCTCTGACAGAATGGGATGGTCACAGCAAGGGTAATAAAAAAAAAAAAAAAAAAAAAAAAGAGTTAGAAGTAGAAGAGTTTACTACATAAAAAAAAATAAAATTACCTGTAAGATCAGAAATCTGTTGTGGTCTAGGTCAATACCATGGCTTCTGAGTAAAGCCCCCACTTCTTTGAATGTAGCTTTCTTGCCATTGATATAGTAGGCTGAGGAGTTGTCTTTGTTGGCAGTCCTGGAAACATAGAACTTGCTGTTGGGGATGACTTCGTAGTCATCTCCTTCCTGGCTCAGAGGGGGGAGGGGCAGAGGACACAGAGCAGCTTAGTGAAGAACAGCTCAGGAGAAACTCAAACAGCTCTACACATCAAATGATAATACTAATAATACTGACAAATCCACTGAGGGTGATTAGAGAGAAACATCCCACATTAAAAAAAAACTATTTAAAAAAGGGTTTGTTTAAAAAGCACACAACCAATCTAGACCAGCTACACTAACATGTAAATAAACCACATCAATACTCAAGTGTATTGTATCCTGTTGCATTTATAGAATTTAAACATGTTATATGAGATAATGAGATTAGAAATGCAATGCAAAAAGGTCAGTAATTTGCCTAAAAGTGAATTAATTTTAAAAACAGCTCTAATAATTCAGGTTGTGTACACCAGTTCTTAAAAACTATTTTTAGGTTTCAGAAATGGCTGATTGTAAAGCCTGTAGAGTTCATGAAAGTATGCCATTTGTTTAACAACTTAATTTGAATTTACTGTGAACTAATGGACCGAACAGAAAGGCTTAGACATATTTAACAGTGGTCAAGGCAAAACTTACACCCCCTGTGGCAGATCAAATATAGAAACATGTTCTATTCAAAATTTTTAAGCCATAGACAATTTTTAAAGTAATTTGTGATCTAGTGCCACAGACTAAATTCCCCTCTTTATACAAACACCCATTTTATTGACATTTCACAGTAAATTCATGTCAGTGGAGCCTAGTCACTTAAGTGGCACATTTAAAAATTATTCAAAAATAGAGGAATCAGTTCTAGCACATTATGAATTGACTATTACATATGTGGGTGTTAGTTGTAACTTTCACGACTGATTTGAGTCTGTGTTTATTCACTGGTGTGATATGTGTACAGCAATATTGACTCATGAGCATTTAGGAAATAAAAAATATCTAAAATTCAAGAAAAATATCAGTCCACCAGAGAATCAACCCTTTCAATTCAGACAGTGCAACTGTAATTACAGAGAGGCCAGAGTGAGTGTTATGTGAATCTATATGAGATATAGGGAAATATGTATATGTACCTTATCAATAATCTTTTGAAAATGCACCTCCACAGTACAGCTTTGCACATCTTTGTGCTTATCAGAGCTGTGAATCAGCACTGAGAGCTTTTTCGATCTGATCTTTTGAGCTCTGTATCCAAACACAAAGAGCATTGAATCTATCACATTGGACTTCCCACTCCCATTTGGACCAATGATGCAGGAAAAGCGCTGAGAGAGAGAGAGAAGATGAAAAAAAATATAAATTAATTAATTATATAAAACATAAAGCATCCACAAACAAATAATGTACATCTCATAACATTACAGCCCTTATATTAACATTATCAGCATAGTAACAATGGGATAGTGACTGTATTCCATGTGGGTGTAGTTAAGATTTATTTTAATATACCTATATTTGCAGAGCAATGAGGGGAGCAGAAAAATGTGAAAAGACAAAGTTTAAAGAAAGTCACAATTTGAGGGAAATGTCAGCACATCATTAGATCACTATCCCTTGTACAATACACTGACTAAATCAAAATGGAGGAGTGTGACTTTTTCCAGTTTGAAAAAAAAATTCTAAAAATTAAATAAATGTTATAATGCAGTGTCCTTAGTATTTTTGTACTTTTTGTGTCTATCTCTAACCAAGGCAACTAGTTTACAGCTGCTCAATATGAAATGTAAGACAAATAAAATAAAATTGAGAAACACTACAAATGAGGGGAAATCTGTGAGCTTAGCACAACACATAAACAAAGATTTCCCACGCAGGGTTGACATTTGTAACCATGTTTGGTCGTACCTTGTGAAAAGGCCCCAGAATCTGCTCGCCTGCGTATGATTTAAAGTTGCGATTAACTAAATGTGTTATCATCAGGCGAGGAGCGCCCGGTTCATTGGTCATTGCTGGGGGCGGGGGTGGAGGGATGCTACCGACAATCTCCTCCAAACTTCGATTATCAGCCGCCTCGGCAGCTTCCCCGTGAGACGGATCTGTGGCACAGAAAAAAGTACAACTTTTATTCCTCTGTGCGAGTCGTTTCAGGTGGGGGGCAGTGGTGCGTGGGGGAGGGGTGGAGGAGCAAAAAAACAAACAAACAAAACACAGGCAGCAAGTTACAACAGCAGTCAAACAACGACTCCCGAGAAAGTTGACAGGCGTTATTTTTCTTTGTTCTGAAAACAAGAGCCAACCCAAAAAAGAAAAAAAGAGACCATGGCCGCTTATGAACAAACCCACATTAATATACAAACGCTCCCCACGAGAAGCGTTGATACGTGACAGTGGATGCGCCACATTCATTTCGTCGATAATAAATAACTAAAGTGCACATTTCGATCATCAACGTCACGTTTTCACTCATGCTGAACTGCACTCAAAACACAGACAGGGAAAATCTTGTTTTGTGATGATAATGTGCAACGTAAACCCGATCATGTTGCCATCACACCAAGCCACAACGACCTGTCCAAAATCTATTGTGCTCACATAAGCATAAACAAGCTAAGGGGTCGATGTTTGTAAATTAAATTCTTGCAGCCACACACCCAGAGAGGCATTTCAGCGTATACTAAAGAGCACAAACACTACTTAATGCCTATGTGCATCTTTAGCTTCGCGTACAAACTGATATACAAATGATAAAATATCCAGTTATAAGAATTAAGCCAAACACCATTTTGGTCTACTGCATAAAACACTTCATTGTCCGAAATAAATTACCTCGTTTGCTGAGAAGCTCCGGGAAAGAAGTGCACTCGACGATATCAAAACCATCTCAAAAATCATAAGACATTTATTGATGACTGACACTTTAGAAAAAAATATCTCAGCCATTCTAACTACGTGTTGAGATTTAAGTAAGAAAAAAACGCTTCACAGCTGTGCCAATTGGCCACTACCAATACAGCAATACACGCAACGCCATTGAGTGAGCACAACTTATTTAGATTCACAGACACCAAAACACCCTTTGTTACTTGCCAGTTGTCGGCGGTGCCTCCTCTTGGCCATTGGAGTTGGTTTCTTGAGGGGGTACATCCAGCTCGTCTTCGGAGTCATCCCGAGGCTGCGACCCTTTCCCTCTTGGCTTGGCGGAGGCAGTGGAGCTCTTTGCAGTTTTAGATGGCATGATTTGAAATCTGAAGGGGTCATTGGTAAAAAAGGAATATCCATGAGTGGTTTTTGTGCCTGTCAATCTCCCAACTCCACTTTCAGTCGGTCACACGCAGCTACCGTTGTCAGGCTTAAATCATTACCACAGTCAGATCTCACTGCCGCCCATGAAACTGTTAGACGGTATATTTTTCACTGGGTAACACACGTTTTTTTCTCTACAACAATAGCTCAAGTAACAACGTGGATAAGAGTGTGTATGACCTGCACAAAGTGAGGTATTAAAAAAGGATCTCGGCCTGATAACATTAGAAGAGGTGGCTGCGATCAGGCTGCACATCTCCAAGATGATTGTGGCGAATTAGATGTTACTCTGACTCTAAACTCAAATAACAGTAAAATGAATGGCCTCCCCCTGTGACAGACTGGTTTGAGTGTCCTTCTGTATTTACGGTAAGCATTACATGTGCGCGTCACAAAGTTGGGACGGTTAATGTCCCTCGCAATGTTGGGAAAAACACGAAAATAAGGTCCAATGGAAAACATATTCAGCCGATACGCAAATAGCTAAGTTCTCTCTTCAGCCTATCGTATGCTATATGGTCATTAATGAATAGACGCAACAAAACACGCTCTCTGGTCGGTGGTAAAAACAGCGTCCTAAATTGATCGAGTCTCAGATTGACACTAATATTAACTTTAATCCCCTTAACTTTCATGTTGTGGGCGGAGGTGTACATGGGACGACCTAACTCGCCATCTAATTGGAAAGCACATTCAAAAGACCAATGTAACTTTACGGTAACGTTGGACCAATAGTAACGTTTTAATTACACATATGTTTGCCAGCGAAGCTACTTGGTAACGCTAGCCTGGCCACTAGATTAAAAAAATAACACGTAGCGTCTGCTATGCCACGTTACTGCGCTATTTTCACTTTGCTACTGTTAACGTTAAGTTAGCTGCTATGGCTAACTGTCTTATGTTTAATAACGCAGCAAAGCTAAAGCTAATGTAATGGCTAATGTTGAGTGGCAAACCGATGTGCGTTGCGGATCTATAACATTAACGCAACGTTTAGTGTGTTCAAATTAGCGTTATTTGAATTGAAAGTGACGCTTAACTTCGCGTTTTCCCGACTAATTTAGGCTAAAACTAGGATAGGTAGTTAACCAGGCACAATTACTGCAGCTAAAAGTTTAGCAACAGTAACATTAGCTTAGACAATCGAAAAAGTTGCATGTTACTGTTAGGGGTGTGTGTCTACGAAAGGGCTAATTTTGCGTTAAATATAAGTCAAGGAAAGAAAGTGATTAACTCTCATTACACTCCGAAATGTTGCTAACGTTTGACAGTAAGTTTTCCAGCGTAGCGAATGGTAAAACTTGAGTTAACGAGTTGTTAATGTCAAGTCTGGTTTGGAATTAACGTTATGCGTTTCAGGAAATAGACGAAACCCAGTCAGTACTTTCAGCTAAAACGTCTCCATGTACCTTCCACAATATGGGCACGGTCTGCCAAGTGTCTTCCTTTCCGACCCAAATCACGATTTCGAAAAAAAAGTGAACGTTAATCCAAAATTTGGCAAATATAATCCACAGAAATTAGCCCCGTGTCATTCCGAGTCGCTCCCCTATTGAAAACTCTAACTTGTAAATGGCGCCTAAACTGTGCTGTCGAACCAAATTCGTTACAAACTGACGCAAGGCACCATGGAACGTTCAAAGGGCAGGGGAAAAAAACACAAAATTCAAAAAAGGGGACGAAGCCAACTCCGCCTCGCCGCAAACAAACGATAATCATACGACAAGAAAATCTGACAAAAACGTAGGAAGCAGCAACATTTCTCAACTATGTTGTATATTATTTAAGATTATTGTTAGATTCAAAGCCCAATGTTTCTACGTGTTCAAACGGTTGCCTGGTTACAGTAGAACCAAGTCCCGCCCGGAAGAACAGTTTACATTTTTTAAGAAATATTTTCCGATAGATCGACGATCAACGCTGCTTTATTTTCATTTTAATGAGTCCTATTAAATACATATATTTAACAGATGTCACACTGCACTTACTAATAATTCGAAATATCCGTTTTCAATAAAACGAGACTTCCAACTCTCGCGATAGCTCACTTTTCAAGCTGTTTATGACCCAGATTAAATGGCTACCAAAGGTTAGCTTCTGAAAACGTTAGCGGTAAGTTGCTGATTAGTGATGGATAGGCTTGCTCTGCACTGTGTCGACTATTCATGCATCTTTTGCTGGAGGAAATGACATGCCTACACTGCGTATTGACCTACAGTACAGTCGGGAAGGATAGAACAATGTCTGTTTTAACCAAGTTAACATTAGCATTGAAGTCACAGGCAAGAGTCGGGGACATCTGAGGATTCACGTTAGCAACAGTGACAGGTACCGTAGCAACTGCAGACGCTAGTTTCATTCACTGTTACAGCTACCAGAGAATGCCAGCAGCTAATTTACACGGTACGGGCTCATAGTTTCATGGCTTTTATCGTCTATATTGTGTCTTTCTGTGTGTTAGTTTGACACTAGTGTGATATAAGGATCTTTAGTATGAGAGTTGCAGTCTAACTAACTATTTCTTGTTCGTTTAGGGATCAACAAAGCAAACTTCCATCATGAGGTTGAAAACATCGCTGCTGCAGGAACCCAAACATATCCTTTTTATTATGTCGTTGGCTATACAGCCTTATATTTATATTTTTGTGTAGCTCAAATATTAAGTCAAAAACATATTGCTGCTATTGTTGCCACTATCACTGTTAGCACTACAACACTTAACACTTAACCAGTACCAAATATACAATCTGGTGATTCCTTTGTTTAAAAGATCTTACTTATTGCAGAAGTTACAATGTCATTCCATATGATCGATTAGAATATGTTCATTAATAACTCACCTTGATCACTTTCCTTAACAGCAGATCACATAAAGAACTTGTGAGTTGTGTTGGCTGGACCACAGCAGATGAGCTGTACTCATGCGGGGAGGACCACCAGATCCTCAAGTGGAACCTGCTGACCAGTGAGACCAGTCTGGTTGTTAGGTTGCCAGAGGACATTTACCCCATTGACCTACACTGGTTCCCCAAAACCGTCGGTGGCAAGAAACAGAACCAGAGCGAGATATTTGTCCTCACCAGCACTGATGGCAAGTCTCCATATTCTCTAAAATCAGGGAGTCAGTTTTGTTTCACACATTTTTCATTCAGTGAATAGCCATGTGACAAGGACCAGTGATTGTCTTCTGTCTATACAGGGAAATAAAATTAGTTACATTATCATGCAGAGTAGAAATGCTCATGCGCTAACTGACCTAACTAACCATAACAGATGTTTCACTATTTCTCTTGTCTGCCTCTGGGTTTTTTTCCTTGTTTTTATTCTGAGTAGGATGATAGTGTCACGCTTGATCTTTAGAAGAATTAGGCAACAACTCAGTAGTTGTTGATGGTTAAGAGAAATTGTCTCTGCCAGTTTGATACTTGAGAGAACTCGAGAAAAGCCTGTACTTTTTCACAATTTCACTTTTGGTATTTTTATCACAGTAATGAGTGAGTCGGCTCTTGTTTTCATTAGGTCTTCAATGTCAAATCACAGAGGGTGTATTTTTGTTTTGAATCTGTACATTTGCCTGTGTGACATGCATCCACATGGCCTCTTATGCCTCTTCTTCAGCCTATATTAGATATAAACACACAGAATATGGAGGTACTGTTATTGCAGGCAATGTGTGGTCACAACAGTAATGGCAGTGTAGGGTTGCATAAACACACCCACAAACTGAAGCAGCAATTTTCTCTGGCAGACCAGAGAGTACTCTGTAACTCTCTTATGATTCACTTTTGCTGCTTTCTTCTGCTTTTTGCCTTGTTACAAATATCACTATTTCTATAGTTATTGCTTGGAATAAGTTTTTGGTTTTGATTGAAAACCAAAATATGACAATCACATTGTCACAATTTTTGAAATCTGGATGAAATCTGGATATTTGACATTTTCTCAGAGATCCGCATGATATTGTTAAAAAGAGAGCAGTCTAGCTGCCAGGCAGGGTTTTATTGGGTGGGAGGACTCTTTATTAATGTTGGGGCTTTTCCTAACCTTATATGATTTAGTAGCCTCCCTTTCCAGTGCCAGCATATTAAATTCATTTTTCTGTATATGTAATAATATATTCTATAACTATTTTCCATCTGTGCTCTCAAATGTCAAACATTTAATTAATAAGAATACTTCCCTATTTTTGGATGCTTAATGTTTCCCCATGTCTAAGCATAATTTCATTGCTTAGATGCATCATTTTCCATTCTACCAGAAAGGACATAGGCTTGTCCCAAAGAGGACCAAATTAAGCATGAAGGATATCGCCACAGCTTCTGTTTAGAACAACAGTCTGTCAGCCTCATTCTTTTTTTATCCTGTGGAACTACATTGTGGCGTCATAATAAATTTCACACGGATGTATCATCAGGAATTTTTCAACAAACCGTGTATAAAATAGGATAGGGTTAATATACTGCCATGATAAGATATAATAAAAAACACCTGCTTTATAACAAGCAAACAAATCAGCACAAAAAAGCATTGCACACACAATGTTTGGCTACACAGATAAGGACTGTTGACATGAGTGCACGTGTAATAGAAACCGAAATAATATTTTGAAATGTGTTCTTTTTTTCTTTTGAATCCTTCAGTACAGCTGTACACGCCGGCTACACTCACTACCTGCTGGCCCAGTAAAATCCACTTTTGTTGGGTTGTCCAAATTTAGAAATGGGAGAGAGCAGCAGCATGCTGATTTGCAGTTTTAGGCCACCAGAAATTACATAGAACATTCAGAATTTTTTAATACGCACTGCCACAAAGTATATGTTAGGCTAGCGTCTTCAATAACTGTCTCCATGCCTGATCACCCTTCGTGTCTTACAAATAGAAAATTGGCCTAATTCAGCCAGCAGAAACCTTTTAGTTTCTCTCATCTGCTTTATGATATTGGTTTGGAAGGGAACATGTTGTTGCTAATTGTGTGTCAAGGGATTGATAGTTATTATACTTTAATTTATAGTGCTAGATTATGAAGTTTTTTTTTTTAGGTTGATGAATATTTTCTCCTTACTGGTCTCCTGGATTGGAAATTTAAAAAATTGTTTTGCCCAAAACTGAATCAATCAGACTTATGAAACCATTGTCGCTCTATGTTAGAAGCCTGTATTCTTTCTGTAAGATGACATCCATGTAGTAGCCCGTGAATTACCTCAGACGCTAGCGTTCCTCGAGTGATTAAAAAAAAATACCAAAAATTGTGAAAAAGCACAAATATCAAACTGGCAGAGATGATTTCCCTTAAACTATCAACAACGACTCCTAAGTTGTTGCGCAGGTCTTCTAATGATCAAGTGTGACACTATTATCTTACTGGGTATAAAAACCAGGAAAAAAGACCAGAGGCAAATTATGATCTATGAGCCTTTACATTAATCCAGGCCTAGAGAGAATTGCCTTACAGAAAGCCTCTTTTTGTCTCTTTTCAGGGAAGTTCCACCTGGCCTCCAAGATGGGGCGCATTGAGAAAAGTGTTGAAGCACACAAAGGAGCTGTTTTGGCTGGAAGATGGAACTATGACGGGACTGCTCTTATCACAGGTAAAGACGACAGAGACGTGGATATATTCATTCAACAAATACTACTGTAATCAGCCTGCTATAAAATTCTAATTCTAATTAGATTTTTGTTAGTTCTGTTGTTAAAATATATACATTACTGACGTCTGTTTCAACTTTTTCCCCTTATTACTTAGCTGGGGAAGATGGGCAGATCAAGATCTGGTCAAAAAGTGGGATGCTACGTTCAACACTAGCCAGCCAAGGTAAGGTGCAAGACAATTTAGGCGACATATTTTCATGCGATCACTGAACCAAAATTTGATTAAATTTAATGTTGCTAGTGCCAGTTCGTTGTCAATTCTAAAATAAGTCCTTTGAAAGAGAGAAGATTTCAAACTGCAGCAGCTATGATTTTTTTAAATGATAGAGGTGAAGGTTTAGGTTTAATTTTTACTGCCTGAAAGGACAACTGTAGCCAACAAATTTAATCAGCTGTAGTCAAGGAACAAAACTCTGTAAGTGTACAAAGTGAAACTTTTGCCAGTTAAATCTGTTTAATGTACTCTCTGCATGTCAGTGTGTGTGCGCTATTTATACTTGTTCAAATATGAGTTTTTGGAGAAAGAAAAAAACCACAGAGAATTTGTGATGTTATAAGACTGAACATAATGGTGAGTACGAGTGCATGTCATCATTTTCTCACAATAGTTAGTCAGCAGTAAGCTTGGTATACTTGCAGAGTGTAAATAACAGACAACTAGTAACCTTTTTTTTTTTACCTTTTTTATTCTTATAACTTACGACCTTAAAGCCACTATGCCATTCACATTTAAACTCATTTGTATGTACAAAGCTACTCATGGCAGGTGATAGACTGCTCACATTCTCATTTGTTGTTTATAAGTTAGCTAATCAGTCATGATATGCTAACTTGTGACCAACTGTAAATAAACAGTAGCAATAACCTTGTGTGCACAATAAAACTCATAGCTGTATATGTAAGGTGGCCATAGTTCATGACCCCCTCTATATGAATCTTGACATAATTTGTGAGAAGTAGCTGAACTGGGTTTAGACTGATACAATTTAAAGTATGTCACATCCATAACAGCTACAAGACAGCAGCAGGAGCCATGTGCAGCCAGTCACTGACCAACCAGCTGCAGGCGTTTAGTAAACACAACACAGCATGCCGACCAATTATACGCTCTCTGTCTCTACCTATCTCACTGACACACACACATATAGTACTGATTGCTTTTGGACCTTCTAGCTCAAAGAGTGCAGGCAGCAGCAGGAAGCAGAGACCTGACAAAGAGCACTCACACCTTCAGTTTCGTTCATGTGTAGCAGGGAGGCCTTCTCTCTCTCGTGGTGCTATGACACACAAGCTCTCAACCTCATCTGGCTCCAGTTTGACACCAGGCTCAGAATAACCGACCCTTGATGGGCGTTGCAAATCCAGTCTTGCACATGGTCTCAGATGGCAAATAAATTGCCACACCATACACATTGTTTGATTTTATTATTCAGACTTAAATTCTACATACAAAGTGTGTGTGTCGTTGTTAGATTCGTGAGCATGTACGTCACATGTCGGCACACTCGCTGAACGATCTGCAAGGTTTTCTTTTGTGTTGAAGCTGCCTTTTTACTTAAGCCAGATAATTTAAAATGACAAAGAGTAAATGTTTTTTTTTTTCTGTGCGATTGTGAGAACATGTGTGTGTGGTGTGTGTATGTGTTGGGCCTGTTAGGACGTAATTGTGCTCAGTACAACCAAAAGCAGAGTCGGTCTTCCAGTTCTGTTTTTTTTATTTATTTATTTTTTATTAAAAGAGCCATAAAGTTCCAAAGCTTTATATAGGAGTGGAGTTTTATTAAAAGCTATAAAAAAGACTCCTAATGATACATTTCTCTATCCAGCAGTCACATTACAGATGTCTTACTTATTAATTGATTCATCGTGCTGTTTGACTTGTTAAACGTTTCTTCTCAGTTGTGGGACAGAAAAAAGATGGGGGGGTGGATGAAAGTTGGCTTCTGGGGAAATGGATGGCACACTTGCTGAATAACGGGTGCCGTGGAAAACCTGGCAGGGGAACAGCAATTCAGCCCCAGTATGTAGGAACATTTTTCCTGAGCTGGCTGTTTGGAGAATGAGCTGCTGGGTGGTGGGCTGCTCAACAGACGGACAGATTTGTAGAACACCTGGATATAGTGGCAGTGCCACAGATACACACCATCCTCCACATGGCACTCAGGTCACTGCAGGTGTTGCTTCTCCACAGAGCCCACAACTGCATATATATATATATATACACACACACACACACACACACACACACACACACACACACACACACACACACACTCACTGACACACACATGTTGTAGGTGTGGGCTGTTTTTCTTGGTTACTATGACCCATTTTAAGAGAGTGAGAGCTCTTGGAAGAGATTGGAGGTGAGCGAGCAAGAGGGAGGAGGGAGGAACTTGTCTTAACCCCTCTCGTCACCTTTGTCAGATTTAGATCATGTGACCAGTTGGCATTTGTGAGAAACCACATGCACCTGGAGTGGGGTTAAATGTCAGGCCCGCTCCCCTCCACACGTGCCTAGCCACAAAACAACACACACACACACATTTTCCCTCACACATGTGCATGCAAGCACACATGCACACACTTGTGCGTATACTGTCGAGGTTAGGCAGGTTTTCTTAGCTGGTGCGCCTGCAAGCTAAGTGCTGTTCCATAAGTTGAATGAGGTGAGATCTCTGAGGGAATATGATACCTCCTGAGATGAGGAATTAGCACTGCTGTATCCTAGCGCTGTTGTTCATAACATCTCCTAGTTTGTTAAACTCATAGACACATAGATCTTTATATATTAGATCAAGTAAGACTCAAAGTCCTTATGTGCTGAAGCCCAATCCACTGCTCTTGGCTTGGGATTAATACAAGATCTCATCTTCTGTGTCTCTGCATATCTTCCAGGGTCTCCTGTGTACTCTGTGGCCTGGGGTCCAGACTCAGACAGAATCCTCTACACATTAGGAAGACAGTTAATCATCAAGCCTCTGCAACCCAGCGCCAAAGTCATACAGGTACGCTTACTTTATGCGTTTCTTTTAAGAGGTTAAAATCAACAATGAGTGTGTGAGTGGATCTTGTAAGGCAGGATTTGGGATACCTGCTTGTAGTTCAGTACTTTCCTGAATTTCTTTTGGGACATCTGGTCACATCTACTTGTAACTAACTCTGACTGACTGACTTCAAATTTGCAGTAATTGACCTGAAATCAATCAAAAACCTCTCCAATATGGATCACCTTTTTATGGTCTATGCAGGCTCTTTTTTATAAATAAAAAGATTAAAAAAGGTAAAGGAAACATTTTACAACTTAATGTTTAGCTACATTGGGTTAGGGTTAGGGTCAGGGTCACAAATCAGTCAATATCAACTTACATGTGAAAACCTATAACAAGTAGTAAAAAGAAGATTTTTTTTTCTTATTTCTTCTTTGAAAATTGATTAAAAATACAGCAAGCTTAATGTGGCCATGCAGACATTCAGGGTGGACTGGATGTTTGGATGGTTCAACATACGAACTCAAACTGAATTCACCTCACTAAGCAGTATATGTTATACAGAGGTTGTAATTTAGTTTCTTTGCTGTGACAGTGGCTGTCGTTTAGCTGTGTGCCACATATCAGAGCCAGCATGTGTCTATGTTATGTTACACCCAGTTAAGTATGTTACACCAAGTACCTATAGTAACCCTACAGGTTTGCTCAGTGTTTTATATTCTGTCTCTTTTTTGAGTTTGTGGGCTCTATAGCTACATTGATTATATATCTTTACTTCTATCATAAGTAATGGGCAGTTTTTCTGTTCTATAATGACATCATTAGGCCCTTTGCCTCATTTCAGGTCTTTATAAATTAAACTTGAGGTTTAGTGATTTGCATTGCAAGCACAATTTTTTAGTCTTACATAAAGGCTAAATAAAAAGAATATAATCGCAATAGATCTATATGTCTTTAAGTGCTTCTGCATTAGCAAAGGGTGTAGTACTGAGGAGCTTTCACACCAGTGAGTATTTTTCTTGTTCATGTATACATTTGTTTTTTATTCCTCTTGAAGCCGAATAGCGCCTGGGACCTTAGATAAACAGTGGAGGGTTTAATGTGCGCCTTCTCAACCCTTCACTCTTTCTCAGCTATTAACACACATGCATGCACAGGCACGAGCACACACACACACACACACACACACACACACACACACACACACACACATACACACATCAAACTTCATCACCTCTCCCTCAGACCCCCTGGAGACACAGTGATGCAAGTTGAACCTGTGTGGGCTCCATCTGAAAGGCTCAACATATGTTGGAAAACTTGGATTAAACATGGGTTGGATATTGCCTGGCTGATATGAAAGAGGCGTGACAAACAGCTTTGTGTAAAGGACTCCCAAAATATCCCCTTTGACCTCTGCCATCCTTTACACAGGCACAGATACACGCAGCAGACATGTGCATGTATTTATATGCGTTTCCCTAGGGCACATGGAGTGAGCAAGTAGTGTGTAAAAAAATAGAGTGTAGGCATGTAGAGAGAACAGGAACAAGATAAGAACATGGTAAGATAAAGCTGGTGACAGGCTCTCTGGTCTTTGTTACACTGTAACACAAAATGTAGAGAGTAAACTTTCAGTAAGGCTCAAATTAAACATTTCATTAACAGAAAAAATGCCATTCTCTCTCTTTTGAACTCATCCCAGTCATTTTTCATGTTTACTCTCGCTTTGTTGCAGTGGAGGGATTTATTAGAGATGTCTCCCACTTCTCCTCAACAAAGGGAAGAAGGTATGTGTGGATAGCATTGTGATTTTGTGTTTACCTAAAACAGTGTTTTCTCTCTCTCTCTCTCCATCTGTCTCTCTCTAGTGGAAGGCTCATGATGGGGTTGTTCTGAAGGTGGACTGGAGTTCAGTCAACGACCTCATACTGTCAGGTGGAGAAGACTGTAAATATAAGGTGGGCCATGTTTGGGTATACTTTTAGACGTTTTCGGAGGTATTAGATTTTTCTATTACCTTTCAAACCATGCCCTTCCTCAACAGGTATGGGACAGCTTTGGCCGCCTGCTTTACTCCTCATCGTCTCATGACTACCCGATCACCTCTTTGTCCTGGTCACCAGATGGAGAGGTGTTTTCTGTGGGCTCCTTCAACACCCTGCGGCTCTGTGACAAGACTGGAGTAAGAAAATTTCCTTTTACTCTCCATCAGTGCCATATTTTTGTATTGCTGTGTCCCATCACGACTCAATTCACACAATTCGCAACTCAAAACATGGTGAGGGATGACTGTTATTTCTCCACACAGCTGTATAGCTGTAAAAAGAAAAAATAGTGGGAGATTTTAAATATCTGCTACCTCTCAGACTTGATGGAAAAATTTGATAGTTTGTTAATCTATGTATAGTGGTGTTTGCGTCAGTGCAAACACCATTCAGGCAGTCCATTCTCTACCACTACAAGTACACTTGCAAGCGCTCTTGCATTAACAGTGCAATTATTTCTTGTACTTTAGATAGCGATTTCTGTCACTTGTCATGTAGAACTAAGTGAAAAATCATGAATGTCTTCCAAGAAAGACTGTCTGACTATGCGCTGTTATTCCCATATTTAAACTATATTGCGCCCCCCACACCCCCATTTTCACGGCTTCTCTCTCCGCCTTTGAGTGAAGCCATTCAGCCCTCACTGCATGTTGGTGGTAATTCTTGAGGCCTTACACAAAAGAATGCCTTAGCAGATATAAAAAGCGAATATGTTAACATTCTCCATTCAATGTGCTAGATAACAAAACAAAATGATGCACTCATTTAAACCCTGAACACATCCCTGACCTTGATTGGTTTTGAGCACATAGTTAGTTAAATCATCTCAGACTAGCTTAACACACCTGAGCACTGTATGACTGACATCAGCACTCTGATGTTGATGAATAATGAGCTATTGCCCCTCAATGAGAAGAACTAGACATTTGAATGCCGCTGAGAGGCTGCAGTGACCAGACCACCAGACCACACCTGACCTCAGATATGAGCAGCTGTTGCTGAGAACTTTTGCAGAAGCTATGCAACTGTAGAGCTTTGGCTCTGTTTACTTTCCACATACTGTAGCTTTTGTGTTGTGTTTTGTGTCCTTGTCCCTGAAACATACAGCATATGTGGTGCACTGTCATCTTTTCCAGTGGAGTATGGTTTATATTGTGCAGCTCACTGCAGGTCTTATGCTCCCATACACTGCTCATCTCTGTAAACCGCATTAGGCTGCATGCCACATGTTCTTGTTACCTGGTGCTGATGGTAACTGGAGTTGTAATGAGAGGGGAAATGAGAGAATGATGAATGGTAATTGTTGTTTTATTATTGCTGAACATTTGGCCAGGAACAACATTACTGGTTCCGCGTTCTGCCCTTGCGGGGCGTTTAGGGCTTCTTTGAGTTTACTCAGAGATGTCACTGCATTGCTGTTTCAGACCTGTTGTAATGAAAACAAACAGCCAGCGCTGGGTTTTTGTGTGCTGATCACCAGGCATTTCATGCTCCATTTTGATTTAATTAGGATCAAATGGCTTTTTTTTTCTGGAGCACTAAAACAAATGGGCTGGAGAGAGGACTGAGCCAACACATATGTCTTCTCCAGAGGGCTAAGGTGTGTGTTTGTATGTGTTTTGGAGAGGTTACGCTAATATAATTTGTCGACTGTGACCATCCGAAAGGAGACTGGGGAAATACTTTATTCTTTACCATCAGTTTTAGTTATCTAAATCAGGGATTTCAGAGAAATTATGTCCGTGAGTTGATGAATCAGTGAGTTGATGAAATCATTCATGAGGCCAGCTTGTATCCATTTTCTTTGTATAAACAAAAATAAAACACATTGCGCTATTAAAACTACCACAGACAGAACTGAGCACAACTTGCTCCCTTTTATTTTTTAGAATGACCTGATTCACCTTACGTCCTCCCATTATGGGTTTGTTTACGTGGTTGGTTTGCTCCATTGTTTCGTCATTGCACCACTTGCTTTGCTGTGGTGTGTCTTGGTTGAGGCAGTGTGATGATGATGATAATTATGATGATTATGGTTCTGCCCTGCTCTAACTGGAGGAAGGGTATGCTTGTCTTCTCCTCCCTAAGCCCCTCAGAGACAGTGTGTGCTGTAGCGTGGCGTGGGAGGCTTGCTCAAGATGAGGATTGGGGGGGGGGAGAAAAGAGTTTAGAAAGAGAAAATCCCCCTCAAAGGTAACTCCATTTGAGTCGCTTTCTATGTGTGAATTCAGACTTACATTCCCATCACACATCAGGTTAGAGATAGTTTAGTTTGCAAACATATGCAGACCTGGTCACTGCGCTATGATTACTCTAATCTTATTGTGCATGTGAGTTTATACACAAACACAGAAGCCATTAAGCAATTATAAGGGCTTTACCTGGATAGTTGCTGTGGTTTGTTTGCAGTGCAGTAAGGGTTAAGCAGTGCGAAAAGCCTTTTCAGTTACTAGCGTGACTAATGGGAAGGAGTTTCATTCTGTATCTGCTACATTGAAACCTTGCACTTTAACATATTGCTGCTGGCTCAGCAGGATCAGTCCCGCGCATTTAACCCCTTCACCTCCCGTCCAGCTCGGCTCTCCTCTCGACCTAAGCGCTCAGCTCTCCCCTACTCTTTTCCCTTTTCTCCTCCACATTTTCTCCCTCCACGCACCACAGGGCAGATGTAGTGTGTTACCCCCCTCTTTATCACTGTGGAGGGAGGGGGAACGCACACTCTCAAACACACCCACCAACATACACATGCACACAGACACACAAAGTTTATATCAAGGCAAAAGTACTGGGAGAGATAAGTCTTGTTGTTACAGCAAGCAACTCATGGACTGAATACACAGATTTTTCTGTTTTGTTTTTGCACATTATTTTGTTATTGAATATGTTATTGAATTATTAATACATATTAAATTATTTTAGTTAAAAATTTTTGTTGTTGTGTGAAGTACATTTTCTCTACACAGGAGCTTTAACAGGACTCAAGGCACAAAGAGGTTCACTGTCCCTTTTACAAGATTTGGGAGAGACAATAAGTCAGTGTCTGTCTGTGTGCCTCCCATAGTATATGCATGTGCCCACATGCCTGTGTGTGTGTGCGTGCATGTGTGCAACCATTGCCGTGCAAATGTGCCTGCGAGACAGCAGTCTATTTACGAGGCGCTGCAGCTGGTGTCTAGCGTCTGGACCCTGTCACGATCCCTGACACTGTCACTGGCTAACAAGTAGGACTCATTGTGCCAGGCGAGCACCCTCTCGCGTCTTTCTCTCTGCCCCCCCCCTTTTCCTACCCCTTCTCTTCTGCGCTTGTTTTTTCTCTCTCCACTGTACACCCATGCTCACATACATAAATATAATAGTTGTTTGGTTTTGCTTTTCCAATTCCTGCACGGTCATTTTTTCCCCTTTTTTTTTTTTTTTTTTTAAAACTTCCACAGGTTGAATGAAAAATCATGTTGCTTATGTAACTTGAATTTTGCAGTTATTCTTTGTTTGGTGTTTCAGAGACCTTCATGATAAAAGAAGAGAAAATTCGACATTTACTACTGGATAGACAGACTGCAGGACACTGTCCTAAGAGTTGATAGAAATTCAGTGTTTTGCACAAGGTCACATCAGGAGGGCAGAATCGTATAATTAAGACACAGCTTCAAAGCCAGATTTCATAATTATCTTACCCTCCCTCCTTATGGTTTGATGCTCATGCTCGATTTAGCGGACATTCAAACCTTCGACAGCCCTGTTTTCAAACAATGCAGGCCACCACTGCTGAACAACCCTGTGTTTACCAGTCTAGCCTCATTGAAATGAATGAGCAGGGCTAATAACTTGACTGTGGCCTTAGACCCAGGCCTCATCGAACTTAGTGGTAACTACTTCCCTCCCTGTCCTGGTCTGTTTTAACTGAGTTCATACTGAAGACGTGGCTGATCTTAGCCCTGGTATGATCCAGGTTCCTGTCACACTCCTTCTGATAAGCGAGTGTACCTCCCCTCTATTCCCCTCTACTCTCCGCCCCTCTTCTTTCTACTCCCCCATTTGTAGGTTACACTTAACCACAGGCAACCTGGTTAGGATCATAAGGTTTTAATGTTAGTCTCAGGCTAAGCCCCATTTCTTAAAGACACCCTTGTCATGTGTAATAAGTAAAATTTCTCCATCCGAGCATTGTACATGTTTGCAGTTTTCCTCAGACAGTGTGATAACAGCTGTCACCCTCACAGTGGGGGATGAGTACTCACAAATCATGTATCAAAGTTATAACTCATAATGGCAGCATTGTTTCAGGAGCAGGTTTTGCAAAACCACTGGTATCTAATTGTGGGCACTGGCCGTTATTCCATACATCAATGATTTATCATATCTCTAGCAGTGATTTTCTGCCAGCACCACTATCTTTGACAAAAAGAAGTCTGACTGCTATTCTGCATGTATTTAAATGGAAGATTGAGCAATGTAATTTTCCCTCTTCTTTGTCTGTGAGATACAAGCACACTTTTCTTTTTAAAGAGGGATTTCTCCCATGTTGAGGCTAAGAGTAAATCCCTCTCTATCTTTCCTTCTTTTACTCCTAATGCCTCCCTCCTCCCTGTGTCACGGTGTGTTGGACAACCTTGTGCTTATCAGTGCTCCCCCTCTTGGCTCCCCTTCCCTGCAGCCTTCCCCAGGGCCCTCTCTACCCCCCTTTTTTCTGGGTGAGTCCGGGGGGTCCCCTTAAGGTCTTTGTGAGCCTTGCTCAGCATTGCCACTCTGGGAATGGGTCCACGTCCAGCTGGAATCACCATCGCTTCTCTCTCTCTCTCTCTCTGTTTCTCTCTCCTCCCTTCCCCTCTTTAACGCACAGCCTCGTTCTCTATAGGATCTTTGTCTGCCATCCTTATAGCTGCCAACCGTCATTTTCTCTCACAGAGTCTATCACTCTTGACTGTCTGTTATTCTGCCAGTCTTCTTGTGGTCTTTTTTTTTAGGTTCTTCTGAGCCGAAGACTCTCATGATCTCTGACACGCCACCGTCTCCCTAATTGCCAGACTCCAGGCTTCCCTGTCTTTTCAATGAGTCACTCATAACAGTAACAGTTTTCCCCTCAATCATTGGGGAGCATATACCTGAGCCTGTGCTGGCAGTTTGCTGCCAACCACTGACCGGCCAACATCTGGAAATTGCCGCTGCTGGAAGAGAATAAAACGGCCCACAGTTATGTTCCTGATCGTGAACCACTGTTAGTGGAGCATGAAAAGGCAAAAGAAACCACTGTAGATTTATTAGACTGCAAGCCTTTATCTATTTTCATCACATGAGAGGGGGACATTTAGTACAATACAGTTCAGACGGAGAAAAATGTCACCGCAAAAGAAGGGAAAGGCAGCATAAGTAGGACAGACAGATGCACACACACCCACACACACACAGAATAAGGGGTGGAAAAACAGCATGAAAACTAAGTCAAAGTGAAATTATCGGCGTAAGTTTGACAAAGAAAGAGTATGTGCACATGAAAAAAGATGGAGACTGAGTGTTTGAAAAAAGACGAGTACGTTTCAGAGTGTGAGTATGTCAGAGAAAGAGAGAGAGAGAGGGAGAGAGAGAGAGAGAAAGCGAGGGAGTATTGTCAAACAAAGAGAGTCCTGAGTCAGCAGCAGAGCAGTTTTCTCCCCAGGCAACTGGGCAGGGCTACTTCTCTCTCTCTCTCTCTCTCTCTCTCTCTCTCTCCCTCCCTCTCTCTGTCTGTCTGTCTCTCTCTCTCTCTCCTCTCTCTCTCTCTCCACTTGCTTTACCCCTCCCTCCCACCCCATACGAATCTGTGCTTTTGCATGCTATTTCTTGCTCGCTCTGCACTCCTCTTCTCCGTTCTCTCACTGTAGTAAGCTTGCTCCGTACACTGCGAATTAGTAGAAAGAGACCACAAGTCCTGAAAGGGCAGTTGGGGTCCATCTCACCCCTCAGAGCTCTCTTCCGCCACTGTTTTCTCCCATGTTTTCACAGGAATATTTTTACTCATTCCTTTCAACACATTTTGATGAAGTTGCCAGGCCTGTTGAGTCTTTAAACGGCATAGGACTAGAAGATGCAATACTTACATGAAGACTTTATCTATCATCCCAAGGAGCTCATTAGTTTCCCTACCAGAATGTGTGGATAATGGTTTCTCCTTTGTATTCTAGGTCCTTTGTGCCGAACAGGCTTTGGTTTGCTGTGTTGCTGAACTTATTCTGGCACACTCTGTGGAACAGTGTATACTAAGGTCGTTCTTGCAGATGATTGACCCCAATTTTTTTAATGTGGACGTGTGTGTATGTGAGAGAGAGAGAGAGAGAAAGAGAGAGAGAGAGAGAGACGATGCCTGTGTGCATAAAGTGGGTTAGAGTAAAAGGCACTTGTTGACATGGTAATACTTTTACACCTCTCTAGAGTTCGGCTAAAGGCTTGCCTTGTTGGAAACCAAAAAAAAGGGGAGCATGAAAAAGAGCTGAGAAAAGAGAGCAGTTGGAGGGGTGGGGGGCGGGGTAGTGTGGAACTGTCCAATATATCCTGTAAAGTTGGCCTAGGCAGTGAGGCTTGGAGGATTGGTCTCCATAAAAGACGGTGGTTTCTCTTTCCCTCAAGTTTCTCTCTCTCTTTCTCTCTCTCTCTCTCTCTGCTCACGTCCCTCTCCCTTTTTTTCTTTACTTCTCCACCCCTCCATCCTTCCCTCCCCCCACGGCTGGAGTAAGCGTATGACAGTGAGACAGTGCCCTGCCAGCCCCTCTGGCAGAGTCATCATTCTTAGCGGCACTAAATCACTACCTCCACTAGCTAGACAAACATGTCACACTCACAGAGAGACAGAGGCAGAAAGAGAGGAAAGACGGATGAAATGGTTTGAGGAGTGAGGGTGATTCTGAGTGACGAAGGCAGGGAGCAAATAAAGGGCTTCAGTGATGCACACAAATGCATGAAAGCAGAGCATGTGTGTAACTGGGGTATCACTTCAAGCTTTACTGCCAACCCAGAGTTCATTAAGGGCTGTTATTGAGGACTAGGGCTGGGCTGAAGGCAATGGACCAGGGTCCAGAAAAGGATGATTTGAAAGGGTTTAATTTTGGCTGCACCCTAGGGTTCCTCCCCCCTTCTGCTGGCTACCACATGGATCAGAATGGTGCTACACTTTGACTTTGACTAATTCATTGCCTGGATCCTTCATTTGGTATAATTTGTTGTATATGTTTGCCTCCACAGAGAAGTAATGGCTAATGTTTGTATTGCTTTGTGGATACCTGTGTTTGTTTAAGTTAAGATCTAATGTGATTTTCGCATCATACCAGATTAGCCAAGATTTAAGGATGAAATTTGGACTGGCTATTATCAACAGGTATTTGATAACCCATTGAAGAACAGTTTAGAGGCGCTTGTCAGTGGTACAAAAAACTCTTTGTGTCTGTAGGAACCACATTGAAAAATTTAGGCCAGTCAGCTGACACAGCTTTTTAACGCTTCAACCTGTTTGTAGGCCATTAGATGAACCATGTGATCCAGTATTTTCTAGATCTGCCAACAGTGATGTAGTAACTCTATCAGAGGGTGAAGAGTCTTATGTATTCTGCCATTTGTAGTATGCCCAAACACAGTCAAATACCCAAATTACCTGTGTGTGTGCGTGCGTGCGTGTTTGCAAGCACATGTGTGCATAGTTGGTGCTAATAGAATTCTGCTGTCCAGCTCACAGCTGTGTCCTGCTGATGAGTCCCAGGAGGCCCCAGCATGTGTCTATGGTTACTATGTTGAGGCTCCAGCATGAAACCATGTGTAGATCATTACTCTCTCGCTCTCGCTCTCGCTCTTGCTCTCTCTCTCGCTCTCGCTCTCTTGCTATCTTCTAGTTTGTCTTGCACCCTCGTCACTAACCCACCCTTCTCTTTCTTTCTCTTCGTTTCCCCTTGCACTGCCAAAGCTCCAACTTGAGCCACTCTGCACTCGTCCCAGGGCCAGGCTCTGTATCTCTTTAGCCGAGCCAAGTGGGTATTTCACTACAGAGATTTGCAGAGCTCCTCTCACTGGCCTATGTTTAGAAATGGCTTATGTGATAGCTATAGTTATTGTGTGTTATTGCAGAGTCAAGGAATGCAAATGGTTTATTGTGAAGCAGGCAGAGAAAGTAAGTGCTGGTAAGTTTACTTGGTGTATATTGGGCACTTTAACAGTTTACAGATTTACATTGTGTTATGATGTAGGCCATAACTCTATTATACTATTATACTAGTTTCTAGCTTATCTTCCACTGTACATTATATGCCATTTTTTCACACACACTTGCACATGTGCATACAGTTCCTTTGCAGAATAGGCAGACTGAGAAGACAACTTCTGAGGAAATAAAGACCTGCATAGTACATAGAAAGTACAAAAGAATTCTATTTTGCAAGGATGCCATTTTTTAAGTCATGGATTGATTTTGTGTGACATGTGCCTCCCACAGTGGTCTTGGAAACACAAACTTTAACTAATACTTAAGAGAATGGTTGAACTCTTTCTAGTTCTTCTCACAACCTCACAAATTCCTCAAAGGCCTGTTTTTCTTATTTCTTTACAAATTTACCAGGGATAGTGCATCAGAGGTTGAAGGTTGAGTTTAAAGTTCCAACTCTCTTCACCGTAACTTTCTTGTGTAGAATTGCATTTTGACCTGAGGCTTGTATCTAGGTTGGTTAGATTCTCCCAGGTGATTTGTGAGTGTTGACAGTGTGTAGCTTTATGGACCTGGTTCCTCATTCGCATTCATAGTATGAATTTGACACCAGGGTTTACATTTTTCTTTATAAAGTATATGGCATTAGAAAAATGATTTATCTTAAGGTTCTGCATGCACACAAATGCACGTGTACACACACATGCTACAAATATGACTAAGAATGCCGTCTTGGTAGAACTGTTGCATAAACATATTCATTACTTACATAGAAACGTAGAATTAATTGTCACATTGTCTGACATCAAATCAGTCATTTCATTTGGTCCAAATGAAGTGATTGGACAGGCTTATCATAGACCAGTGACAGCCACAGACACCAGATTTATTTGCTTCTTTTGTCAGACAACCTCAGGCTGTTATGAGCATTTCAACAAATACTACAAAAAATGCTTCTAAAATAAGTTGTAGACCCTGCCTTTAAACATGCACAGTTTGGTTCACAGTATTTTGGTTCATAGTGGTGACTTGGATCCATCTTAGAAGCTAATTCTCTTCCACACATAGGTCTGACCAGTTTTGGATATAGGCCCAGCTTGTCCTTATCCTAATAGGCAACCCCATCCCCCATAGAGGGGTCACTTCAAGCTGACATTTACAAGGCCACCTAATCTGCTGAGAGATTGATGAACCCTCATCTAGAACCACCTCCTCCTTCCTTCACAACAAATGGCTTTGTTTTTAGTTTCATCCTCAGACACGACTTCATCTTACAGAATTGGTTTGCAAATGGGTTTTATCTTGAGGAGTAGATTTGTATCAGCATTTCATACACCCTATGTCTGTTTGTGGCTAGATATTTGCCTGTATATGTCTAGTGTCCGTTACACTCAGACATGTGTGTTGTGTTTATTATGTGCAGGGAGTTACACGCTGTACCTGCACTGCCAGGTCCTGTCCTGCACACAGACACACAAGCAAACTGAAGCCAGCTGGCTTTGCAGAGAGTCTGCCATCTGTTCTGATTTATGTAAGACTGTTAACCCTGGACTAGGTTGGCTCCCACTAGCTCCCACAAGCTCACTAGCACAGCGATAAACTAATAGAGATGGTAGCCTTCCTTTAACCAATGTACAAAGTGTACATAATGTTATAGGCCTGAACAAGCTGGGTCTTTTGGTAGCAATATTGGTTATGTAATAATAAGAACACTTTTAACACTTTAACAGCAAAATTACCATTTCATGTGAAGAACTGCTGTGACTTAACAGTGGCAGACAGAACAGTCACACATGGATGCAAAGTATGCCTGAAAAATGGAAACATTATTGGAAAATAATGTCAACACTTTATCTGAAATATACTTAAAGTTTCAAGCTTTTACCAAATATATGCAGTTCTAATAAAAAAGAGAGGGTGTTCACCATGCAGGCAATTTCATTAAGTTCTCTTTTGTTGAGGAAAGTTTCTTGGTAGCACTTGTGAGACCTGGATTATGTCACTGTCATGTTTCCACTTCATTAAAAAAGATGACAGTCAAATGGCATTGCATGACATTACAGTATAGGCTATTGATTTGCCTATACTGTAATGTCATGTAAAAACATGTCTCTTCATTTAAGTAATACTTGACAGTCATGTTAAAACATTGTTGAAATTGAGAGGAGTGGACATTGCTACTGATCACTGTCAGTATTTAGCGCTGTATAATTTTTATTGTGTTATACACTGCTGCACATGTACTATACATACATTTTGTCCATCTTTTTATACTTTGGCCAAACAGTGCTGTAGTTGCATAAAGTGCAGGTTTTTAGCAGGGTCACAGCCTCAGGTTGACGCTAATGGATGTTACAAGTTATTCCTAGATGCTTGCTGCAGTGTAACAGGAGTATCAGAGATATAGGGTGAGAAAAGCATAGAAATATAATAGCCTGGAAAATCTCATGCCCCCTTCTGATTAACATGTTGTTGACTTGCATCAGGGCTGGGGGGAGCAGAGAGCGGTCAGGGCAGACATATTTAATGCTTGTGAAGTAATGGGGCTGAATCAGCAGATAGCTCCACTGGGAGTCATTAGTCCAGACATGTGTCATTAACCCTTTCCCTGGCCCGAGCTCCACCCCCGCCCAGCCCCACTCCCCTCAGCCCGGGCCATGAAGACCAGAGCACTGTGTCAGGTAGTGCAGATAGATAGAGAGAGGGGGAAGGGGTAAACCAATGGCGCAGACACACACTTTCATTTTCTGCTCTGACTTTGTTTCTGATATGTTCCCTGCTCCCCTCTCAGTCTCTGTGCTTCGCTCCTTTCCAGTGCTTTGTTTTTAAGAAAGAGGCCTTTGCCTCTTCTGAGTATTTTTGTCAGTCAGTGCTTCACATACCAGGCAAGTCCTGTATATAACCTAAGTTAAAATAAGGATGTTTGATAGAGTTATATACCACTAAAAAACTATTTTATCCATTGAATACTTACATTTACATTATAGGATGTAAAATAAGGGATAATCTTATAGTCTACATCATTTCTCACAATGGATCCTAATAATTGTCATCATAGAAACTTCTCAAACTACTCCTGCTACATAATCTACATTTTTTTTTTATCCTGCCACATGTGCAATATGTTCCAAGAACTCATATTTTAGCCGAAATATGTCTAAATACACAGCCTCCATTTGTAGTGACAAATTAAGTGGCTCGTGACAACTGAAAACAACTCACAATACAAGGTACAAACTTGATACTTTTGACTTTTTTATAGTTTCTTTCTGCCATGAAAAGTTGTCACTAAGTTGTCAAGCTGAACACAGCCGCTGTTTTGTGAAGAGGACTGAACTTTTAACAGCCACCTTTCAAGCCCACAGGGAATGGGAATGGGTATGGGAATTTCATACTAAATTGATGGGTGGAGTATCACTTTAATTGTGGGGTGATATATAAAAGACAGAACTGAAAAAAGTAACGAGGCAGAGTTAGATGTACCTATCCTTAGAGGAGCACACAGAGAACAAGAGGCAGAGGGTGCATATAGTAACAGGTTTGAGTGATAATGTTTGGGGGCTCTCAAAGAAAGAACATCCTTGCCTCTGAGCTAACTTTTTTTTTTTTTTTTTTACGTAACCTTTTTGCAGGCCTCTCCATGTTGGCTGCGGCTGCAGGGCAACAATAGAGAGAAGGGGCAGGCCCACAACACCTGCCAGTCTTAATGGTAAACATATGTCGAGAAATGCAGAAAGAGTGAGGAGGAGGAGGGGAGGGGAGAGAGGGAGAGCACACTCCTTAAAGAGCCTCTAAAGAGGCTGTGCATTCGTAGATTGGCTGTGTTTTTTTGTGTGCGTGCATGCACATGTGTATGCGCAAACGTGCCGATGTCTGCAGAACTGTCAGCATGTCTGTGTGGGCCTGTGGTAGGTCTGTGGATCATCACTAAGGTCTGCCTCTGAAACCAAAAGAAATCCAGATAGTTACGCCACCAGCCAAATATGGTGAAGGATGGTAGATGGTAGAGCAGCGTTATGAGATTATCCTGTGTGTTACTACAGCATCCCACATGGTCATTTTACCAGTTCCGCACTCGAGGGTTCATCACCTACATGCAACTAACGTGTGTGCTTCTGAGTCACGTTAACACACACATGTCAACACACACACAGGATGCATGCGTGGGTGTTTTGCCCTATGCTCAAAGTGATCATCACAAGTGTCATGTGTAGGCTCATTCTAAGTTTGAGGGGCCTCCCCCTCTCTCCACCAGAGCTCAGCTGAGAACTACACGTCATGTCTGCCACCTTCTCTGTGGCCACAAAGCTGCCCATTATGGACAGACAGGGTTCAGTGACCAGAGACTGGACTCCAGCTAGATGAAGGCCCAGACCTGCATCCAGCTTGCCCCTTCTAAATCTTTCTGAATGCCTACTTGCTTGTTCCTTAGCTGTATAGTATCTCTCCATACTAATCTGGAAACTCCTTCTAGCCTGGTCCAGTAGACCTTCACCCCTTTTTGCTGAACAAGTTACAGTTAGCTGCCACTGCCTGGTTCACCTACCCTTGCTGCTCTCCCCTCTCCCTGTCTCCTCTATCTCTCCTGTCTTCATGATAGTATACATCACATACGTCTGCTCAGACAATCTCAGGTGGTTTGTAGTAGCAATATGCATTACAAATCCCCATCACACAATACAGATGTTGCCATTGTTCAGTATTTATATGTATGTTGACAGTTGGCACCATGAAATAGTAAATTGCATTTAGCTACACTGAAAAAAATAATAATAGAAAGTTAGATCTGAAAAAACAATGGTTCAACCTACTGAGACCAAGCAAAGCAATGAGGCTAGCCCTGCCCTATGCCTACAAGATGCACAATTTTGATGTTTGCAAACTATAACAGGACGGAGAAGAAAACATTTAGTTGTTCTCTTATTGTCTTGTTTCACAGCTTTAGTGTGGACATGTCCTAAGTCAGTTGGTCTTAACTTTTCGTTTTTTATTGTGGAACTTCATGATGCAGTTTTATTCCTGAGCACTTTCTTGTTAGGCTGTCAGAACATCTAAACTCTTCACCAGTAAGGAGAGAGGGAATAAATAAAAGAAACGGTAGATTGAGGAGGGAGAGATGCAGAGATTTTGTGTCTGAATGCTGCCCTGGAAAAGGTATTTGTGTCCCGGGTTCCTCCTCTGCTGGCCCAATCTGTCCGTTTCAGGACAGCTATAGGAATCCCCCTGCGTCCCATAGTCAGACACTGGCTGACAACTCTTGACAAGCCTGAGGATTTTCACCTCTTTTACACACATGCACACACACCTTCCAAACAGATATTGGACACTCATGAAAGGGAGGGGGTGAACTCACATTTATTTCTCCCTGTCTGCACACACATTAATTACTGATGTGTTGTCCTCTAATTTCCTCAATTCTCACAGTTAGTGTGTTTAGACTTTCTCCATCTTATCAATACTTTCTGGCGCACAAATACACAAACAACATACAGGCACATACGTGCACAAGTACCACACACACACACACACACATACAAAGACCCCCCCAATTCCCACACACACATTCTCACTTGCTGGCTTGCCGGCTGGCTCAAGAAGGAGTCAAATGGCTCAATGTGTTAAAAGCATTAGGTAAGCATGGATCCAGCAGTGCTCCTCAGGCCGATATCATATGTCCTGCTTCATTACAGTCTGGTGTATACATTCAGCTGCATCTCTGACCCTCAATCTATCCATCCTGCTCTCCTCCATCCCTCCCCTCTCCTTTCCCCCTGGGGTGCTTTAACACAGAGTGGGCCATCTCAAGATGTTAGCTGAAGAATAGATGAGATCCCTCATTACTGTAAACTCTGGTCCAGGCTGCTTGGCTGTGGAGCTCATGCAAGCCCCATGCATGAGCACATGGTTAGACTCAGGTTTTGAAAAAAAGTCTACATAAAGAATATGTAAAGAAAGGCAAGTTCTGTTACAGGATTTATACGTAAGGAAGCTCCAAGCTGCATAAATCAAAGGGAGTAAGGAGGGAAAAGAAGTTAAATAGCAATTAATTTTACTTTAACAAACTATCTCTTGTCCACATGCCTACACAGGTCTTATTTCTTCCCACAACTATTTTGGGTCCTGATATGACATTAACTGCTGGGAGGGTGCTGACCAAAACCAGCTGAGCGGTGTGTGTGTGTGTGTGTGTGTGTGTGTGTGTGTATGAGGCAGACAGGCAGACCAGGAGAGGGAGAGAGATCCAGGCAGCAGGCCTGTAACCTGTAGCCTGCCGACTGTTACCTCACCCCACACCTCACATCCCGCAGCTGCATGTGTATGAGGCAGCAAACACACTGAGGCCTTTTCTCCACACTTCACCGCAGCGCTTGGCCCGCAGCACCACACTTGTCTCTCCATCGCAGGCGAGCAGACAGCACCAGGTTAACATTAGCACTTCTTCCCTCATAAGCAGTTTACAGTGCGAATGCATGTATTTGCGTGGAAGATTGCAGCTGAGAAACCTCTAGCCCGACTCAGATGAGCCACTTGTGGCACTCAAGGCAGGGAGGGCTGGGAAGGATGAGGAAGGTTGGTGGTAACAGAAAGATACAGGTGAGCATAGCAGACAAAAACTAATTATATTTGAAGGAGGTAGAATCTTATTTAGTGTACCTTACTTTGCTAATCTAGCTAAGGCCTTACTTTATGAGTAATCGTCTTGGAAAATAATAAATCAGGAAACTTTTACTGGTGGATCCAGACTGTCTCAACTGGTTTGTGTTAGCGCAAGATTTTATTTTTTTCATTTGTGATACTCCACAGAAGCGTTGAGGAAATGCAGTGTGAAAAGGCAGTGGTAGAAGAAGGAAAAACTACTGGAAACAGAGAAAACATATGGGGATTACATAGAGAAAAGAGACTGGGGGAAACAGGGAAAGACGAGAGAGGAATTCTTGTCTTAGATACTGGAAAGGACTGCATATCTCTCATTTGTGTCTTTCGCCATCACTGACGGTCATCAACAGTGCAGAGTTTGGCTGACAATGCAGCACAGCAGACATGGAGAAAAACTCCCCATAGCTCTACCTCTTTCAAACCTTTTCTTATAAAACAAAGGGAGAGGTCTTGTTAATCAGCTTTTGGCTTTAGTTTGGGGGCTCGTATATAAACCCTCCCTTTTCCTCCCTATACCACTGCCCCCCGTGTATGTAATAGATGAGGATAGCAGAGTGTATGTTACGAGCGCGAGTGCTGGACTTGGCAGAGCCGAGCGCTACTTCAGTGTCTCACAGTTCATCACAGCTCAATGACTGACTGACTGGGCCCCTGTCTTTCTAGCAGAGTTTACATTATGTGTACACACACACACACACACACACACACACACGTGCACTCACTCATACGGGACTCTCACCGCTTCTCTTCTCTAAACTTCTCATTGTTTCTATCCCTAAGCTGCCCCCCAGGTAATTGTTTAAGCTTGTAGATAAATATCTGTAGCCATTAAGCATATTGTTCTCTCTCTCCCATCTCCTTTCCCTCCCCATGCCCCCTCCTTTCAGTGGTCCTATGCGTTGGAGAAGCCCAACACAGGGAGTGTGTTCAGCTTGGCCTGGTCTGCAGATGGCACCCAGCTGGCTGGGGCCTGTGGCAACGGTCATGTCATCTTTGCTCATGTGGTGGAGCAGCATTGGGAGTGGAAGAACTTTGTGATCACCCTTACCAAGAGGAGGACCATGCAGGTAGAGCAAAAGCCACACAAGCATCCACGTTTACGTTTCTGCTCCTTTTCAACCTTAAAGAACGTCGCGTTAGTCTTATACAGGGATTCAGTTACTGATCGCATTGTGAAGTTTTAGTTTGTTTAATGAAACATAAGCAAATAAAAGACTGATATAATACTAAGCAATGACAGGAACAGAAGGAAGAGAAATACATTTTTGGTAAATCTAGCAGTTATATATGCAAAAGAATCAGGCTGGACTGATTCTCCTGGTCCACCATAAGAGTTATAGCTTTATGAATGTTATATGTAAAGTTTAAATGCTTCCCAGGCCTTGACTAGTTGTGGCTATATATTGAAGCAGGACCCTCCCAGTGTGCAGCCCTGCAATGACAATGACCAGCCTGTCTAGCTGCCTCTCTCACTCCACTATTCTCTACTGTTTTACTCATGCTAACCACAAGGTAACGTTTACATGCGGTTAACACACCCAAATGTACATATACACACACTGCTATACTTTCAGACACACGCACACTAACAGAAAACAGGTCAAGCACATGCATGTGTGCCAACACACATGCTCGTATTTGCCACAAACATATTTACCAAGTGCACCAAACAAAGTCAGGTCATCAGCTATTTATTTTCAGCCTTGCAGGCGCTTTTCTGTCTCCCTCCTCCCCCTCGCCTCCTCACAGGCCTTTTTAAAAGTGCACATCTGCCAGTGGTTTGTGAATCAGCCAGCTAAATTTACCACCTTGCGGTCAAATGTTTTTTATTCCTGGTTGTGTTGCATGTAAATTTGGCTTGCTGGAGGGAGCAGAGGAGGAAGATTTGTAAAGCTGTAAAAATAACCCCACCTTTCACCTGGTGCTGGAAAAGGCCTTTTCATTCATTCACAGGGAGAGCTGGAGGGAAGTATTTATCTATGCAGGTGAAAAAAACGAGTACCAACCACTGCACGCACACACTTAAAACAGTAAAAACTGCTTTCTCTGACCACAGTTGCCCTACGTATTCTTGGACATACTGTAGACTGTTTCCTGTGTATACTGAGAATAAATTCACTCCAGTGTGTACGTGACTATGTCCACCCCTCTGTTAGTGCAGCCAGTGCCCCCCTTTGTTGTTTGCGTGTTTAAATGTAAAGTGTTTGCTCAGAAGTATAAAGTTTATGCCTGTTCACTTATTTTTGGGAACTTTGTTCATTCCTGATCATCTTTTTTTTTTTTAATTCAGCTCCTAATCTTTTTTCCCCCCATTTCTCTTTTCCATCTTTTTTCTCAGGTGAGGAATGTGATGAACGATGCAGTGGACATATTGGAGTTTAGAGATCGAGTCATCAAAGCGTCTCTGGCATACGGTCATCTAGTGGTCGCGACTTCCCTCCAGTGCTATGTCTACAAGTCAGTAGCCCACTCCTCCCTCCGCTCCTCTCCTTCCTCTCACATCAGGGTTTTGTGTGACACATGCTCATTTAGATTAATGACCAAATACTGACCATAATCTTCAGACCCAACTGCAATATACTGAAATTCCATGCTGTATAAATAGATAAGCCTTCAAAATTCGCACCAAAATTTTTGTCAGGGTTAGGGTTATCGGATCATCTCTGCGTGTGTTATGAAATATGGTAGGTTAATTTGAGGTGTCATTTTTACTTTTCGCATGTTATGTACATGACATAATTAAGAGCACAGGCAGTCTCTGAACTTGTTATGGACGACAGGAGGACTCCTCAAAGTCTGTGTCATGATGTTTTTTTCCTTTTTACTTCTTTATTTATTTGTGTAATTATTGTTTGTGTCAGTCCTCGTCTATCACTGCACCCCTTATGCCCTATCTGTAGATTTATCTGCTCTACTTGATGCTTGTTTTACATTGTTTGTTACTGACATGCTTCCTTTCATTTCCTGGTTATGTTTCCATGGTTTTCTCACTTCTGCACACACATTTTCACACATTTTACTGTGTGTGTTTGTGCTGCTTATGTGTGCCAGCTCAAGGAACTGGAATACTCCCCTCATCTTTGACCTGAAGGAGGGAACAGTGAGCCTCATCCTGCAAGCGGAGAAGTGAGTCTCTCTCTTGTTACACTGCTCCTGAAGTAGAGAGAACAGGCTGCTTGATCATCTATCAGCTTCCCTAATGCTTCATTACTCCACACTGACCAATCATCAAGCAGACGACCAAACGCATACACACACACACACACACACACACACACACACACACACACACACACACACACACACACACACAGGGGCTCTAGATTAGCCAGCCCTGTCATACAATAAGGCTGAGAGTGAAACCACTGGGGGGAAATTAGATTATTATGGAGTAGCTCTTGTGCAATACTCTCAGTATAGAGCTAAATAGACAGTTGAATTTGAGTAAGTTGCTGAGTATGTCAAGGCTATGTTAATGTGCATTACACGTTTAAATGACCTGCTTGCGTCAGTTGATTCACTTTTCACTCTTGTCTCCCCCACCCCAGACACTTTCTGCTTGTGGATGGAGCAGGATTGTATACGTTCTCCTATGAGGGTCGATTGATATCCTCCCCCAGGTTCCCTGGTATGAGAGCTGACATCCTAAATGCCCAGGGTGTCTCGCTTAGTAACGACACCATTGCCATCCGAGACAAGAGTGATGAAAAAGGTGAGGGAATCACTGTCACCACTATAGTGATATAAGTAGGAATGACTGTCCTTTTACGATGCTCTCTTCTCCTTTCTCCTTATCAGTCATCCTTATCTTTGATGCCCTGACTGGGAAAGCCCTTGGCGATGGGAAGCCCTTGATTCATAAGGTGAGTAATCCTCTGAGTGATTAGTTAGCACATATCTTGATACTTGACTGAAACTGCTGCTGCAACACACAGGAAGCTAGTGGAGCTACTTGTAAGCTAAAAATCATCTTTTTTGTAATCTGATATCTGTCTTGGTGTCAAGTCATATCATATCTCTCACTCTCCTGTGTGTTGCTATACCTATTAGGACATGACACCCTGCCCCCTATCATCATTCATCATTCTTACTAGCTTAAGTTCAAACTAACCCCTCCCACAAACATCATCATAACCTAGCAACACCAAAGCCATGTTCATGGTACAGTAGTGAGTGCCTGCTTTCACGAGAAACTGGCACAGTGAAAGTTATTTGTGTGTCCTTGCAAAATACAGTATGTGGTGCTGAAAGCTTGGTGACATAGTGACCCCATAATGTGGGTTGTACAAAATAGCAAATGTGGTAGCTTTTTTATTTAAGAATTTGTGCTCCTTTCTGTTCCCTCAAAGGTCATTACCATCAATACAGTTTGTAATTGGTCAACAGTACAAACTTGTGTTAAAGTTCCCTAAAATGTACCTCTACTAAAAATGCACAGTGCAAATTTACTCAAACTCTGCTTGCAATTCCACTTACCATGCTCATCATGCTGATTGAAAATAATTGATTTCAGATTTTAGCTATTTTAAATGCTGGTGTGACTATAAAAGAGATACTTTGTATCTAAAGAGGGTGTTTCACCTTTGCAGAGTGAAAAAACAAACAGTGCAAAGAGTGTTAGCATGCCTAGCTAGCCAGCATGCTACTAACAATATTAACCAACTTCAGGTAACAATATTATTTCATAGGATTGCAGGTTACATTAGAAACAGCTCTGTTCAGGAGAGGCACAGGGAGATGACTCATCACTGTCATTCTCAAAGCCTTTTTTATTAGAAAAATGTGGAGCAAGTTGTGTGAAAATGTTGACAATAAAGCATAAATCTCACTTTTGTGTGGTTTGTCGAAGTGTGTTGTGTCATTGTAAATATCCTAACATTAAAAACATTTTTCCCTAAAATGTTGCACTAATATTTGAGCTAGATCCCAGCCTGCGTTATTGGATTGATGCTGCTCTTTATTTTTGTATGTCTTCTACACAAAAAAAGTCAACTAGTGAGGCTGCTGATATTTTGCCTGCAACCTTTAAGCTTTAGCTACAGGTAGTGGTTCATTGTTCACTGTGATGATTCAAACATGCTGCATTTCATCTATATAGACCTAGTGAATGGGAACAGTCTTTTCAGAATGAGTTTCTGTGCTAAAAAAAATTACCCATGTCCAGAAGGGGGACAGACAGTAAAGACACAGGAAGAGAATGGGGGAAGGGCTTTGGAGTCAACCTAAGAAAGAAAGAGACTAAAAAGAAGGAAAGAATTAGAATGGAAGGAAAAGAAGTAGAGGTAGCTGTACTTACTGTTTGTCATCATGGCTTTGTCTGCCAGTACTCCACAGCTCCAAGACACTGCACCGAAGCCAGCTGGCTCTGGCCAAACACACACACACACACACACACACACACACACACACACGCGCACACACTCACACACACGCAGGTTCAGACACACATATACCCACTTGATGTCTCTCTCTCTCTCTCTCTCTCTCTCTCTCTGTCCCTCTCTCTCTCTCTCTATCTGTCTCTCTCTGTCTTGTGTACACACACACACACTTGGCAGAAAAGCCTGTTCGGTCACGGTACAAATCGCTCTCTCCCTTTTCCTGATCTTTTGTCGTCCTTCCATCATTCATTCTTCAGTCCCCTCTCACCTTTGGACTTGTGTGTGTCATTATTCATATGTAGCTGGAGGTGGTGGATGTTGCTTTGGACCAGTGTGGCCCATCCACTGAGAGGAAGATTGCCTTGGTAGACAAGAACCGTGACCTTTACCTGACCTCTGTACGTCATCTTGGGCGAGAACCCAAAATCTGCAAAATTGGTGAGGCATGGAGGAGGGAACTTGCCATGAAGTGTAGTGACTCTCTTTATTTTTCTATACAAGTTTCGCTAACGTCGGATGAACATGTTTGTTGTATGTGTGGTCTGTCCTGTAGGTAGCATGGTTCACAGTATGGCATGGAATGATGCTGCTAACATCCTGTGTGGAGTCCAAGACAACCAGCTAACAGTGTGGTACTACCCGAGTGCTGTCTTCACCGACAAGGAACTGCTGCCGAAAACACTGTACATAAAGGATGGCAGGTAGACATGTAAACTCCTTAGTTTTCGCGTATGTGCTGGCATTTCAGCATAAACGATTGATACTTTTCACCAGAATGGTTATGTTCAAATTAGAAGCCGGACAGAATTTCAAAGAGAAGTAGAAATCCAGCCAAATTGCCCTCACTATTTTCATATGAGGTTAAAACAGTCACTGAAGAGAAGTAGCATGAAAAGATGTAAAATAAGAGCTGAAAAAAGGGATAGAAGCTGCTTTTTTGCACCTTCAAGCTCATTCCCCAAGGTACAACACAAAGCGCTGTAGGCACTGTTTGTTGCCAGCAGCTGTCAGACTGTACAATGCTTCCTGCCCAAAAGTGCTCAGCTTCAGCCAGTACAGGAGGTACTGAGGCAGAGTGCCTGCACTGTCTACACAGGCGATCCTGGACTACTTTTGCATGTCTCTGCTACACTAATTTGAACATTTGGTTGCACATTTTTTTTTTATTTGTCCTCATATAGTACAAACTGTATACTTCTTTATTTTTTTGCAGTTTATGGCTTGCTGTTATACATATACTTTTATACTTTTTCAGACTCTTAATGGGATCAAGTTTTACAGTTGGTTGCTTATTAACACAGCCTCAATTTGAGTTGCTATTTTTTCCAATTTTTTTTGTTGTTTTGCTTGTACTATTTTGGTTCTCCAGAAGCCAGATTTTATCATGGGAGTCATTAAAAGTTTGTTTTTATGCAATGTGCAAATGGGGAACATGAGATATCAAGTGGTACGAGTTAATAAATATACCAATATAAAGGCTCCAATGTTACAAATGTGTCTAGGTTTTTAGAAAATAGGTGATGGAAGGCTGGTTGGACCAAGTACAGTGCAAGTTACAAAAGCAGCACTGTCAGTAAGTTATTTCATCAATTCAGCAAAATTGTATATGTGGTGGGCTGCCACAAATTACTCTTTGTATTTGAAATTCTGGCACACACGCACACTGTCAAAACCTACATGGTCAATAAGTTAATTGTTGTTTTCTTAATTTGCACAATTCATCCCCTACACGTTAACACGATAAATCATGTTTTACTTATTTTTTTAAACATATTGCATTACCCTAATTATATAATTGAACTGTCAGTCTTTTCCCCCCAAAGCATTCATACTTTTTTCACACCCAATAATGACAGAGAGTGTTCCTTGCTGATTGCTGTTAAGATGTGCTCACATATATTTGTTGTAGCTCTGATGTGCATATTTGTCCCCCCAAAAGTGAGTTCAGCCGTGCACCCCAAGTTCTGAGCTACGTTGGCACCAAGGTGACGTTACGCCAAGGAGACGGTTCACTGGTGTACAGCAGTGTACCTCCATACCCGGCCCTCCTACACGAATACAGCACCTCTGCACGCTGGGAAGATGCACTACGCCTCTGCCGCTTTGCCAAGGTAAAATACCTGCGGATCTCTACTAATTTGAACTAATTTTACTGGTGAAGAAATTGTCGGTTTGAACTTGGCTATACCTGCTGCCTCATCATTTCTCACATCTAGTGGTAGTGTTTGTGTATATTTTAAGTATGTCTTTACATTTTAGATACCCAAACAGAACTACCGCTGTATTTTGCCTTTTTATTTATATAAGTGGCCTCAAGATAGCGCGACATGTCCTGCAGTCTAGGGCTCTGTCACAGTCCTGGTTCCTGTGGTGTGTGTCACACACACGCATGCAAAGAGTCTGAAATGAGAAGGTAGTAGACAGGTTTATGGGAGCAGACCAGCAGGCTTTAATTAGCCTTCAATTAGCCTGGTGACACCATTTACCGGATTTAGTCCCCATAGACCTCATTCATAAATACCAACTATGTGTAAACTCTCCACATGCATGCATGCACACACACACACACACACACACACATATTAAATGCAGTGTTAGACTGTGTCTTTTCTTGGGCAACGATGATGCAATAACCACAACCCTGGAGAAATGGACGCTAGTACCAAGAGGAGGGTTGGACAAAAAGGATGCAGAGAGAGTCTCTGGTTTAAAGAGATTTTTTCCTGGACCCCCCTTCCTTCCCATACTTCTGGTAAACCCTCACCAGAAGGCTTTTCCCAGAATCACAGTGGTGGTTGTCAGTAAGGCCTCAACTAATGGGAGTTGATCCATGTGATAGTTTAGAGTCATACACACAAACAAACATCCATAGCATAGAGTACATGACATTTATAATCTAATTGTGATACAGTCACACCAAAGGAAGGTTTCGCCTGAAATTGTGATAGTTTGTCAAGTATCAAGTTTATGACCTCAGGCAGTGGCTGACAGTGTTATTTATTGTTTCCAGGAGTGGTTTCTGAATAGAGCTGTTTGTCTTAGTGATGGACACTGATTAAAGGGAGAATTACAGAGTGGTGACTCGAGTGTGAAGTTTGCTCAACTCTTGGCCAATTGGTGGTTATGGCTTCATTTTAATGAATGCAGCTGCATGTAATAAAGTGGTGACACATTTGTTTGCATTCATAGATGTGTACGGCAAATGTCTGTGTATGTTTGTTTTTACGTGTGTGATGTGTGTTTTCTTAATGCCGTGGAGCACGACTACAGTGAGACCTGCCAGGATATAAGCTGAATGACTGCAAAGACACCGTCATAACCTGTCCCTGTGCACACACGCACATACCCCATCATGCTTTGCTATATTCTCAATCACTCAAATTACTTTACATTTTATATTAAACATTTAGGACAAGGTAGTGTGTGTTTGGATGTGTAGACAGCTGACTGATTAAAATAGAAGTGTTTTATCAGACACACCTGAGATGGACGACTGAAAAACGCAGCTATCACAACAAGAAATGCTATAAATCACAAGGTCAAGAAATAGTAAATGATATATTTGTAAATAAGTAAACATTTGTTAAGAAGTATGTGAAAAAAGAAAAACAAAATGGAAAATGGGGAAATGCATTCAAAAACTAGTCTGTAGGTCATTGTGTCAGATGGTCAGATATTCAGATCCTCACTATCTCTGCTCCCTACATCTATAGGACCAAACGTTGTGGGCATGCCTCGCTGGTATGGCTATGGCAAGCAGGGAGCTGACCACAGCGGAGATGGCCTATGCTGCCATTGGAGAGGTGAGAGCATTAGTTAATGGTCAATTCCATCGAACACACTGATTTTCTACCATAACTTGCAACACAAAACACAAAATTAAATTTATTGAAACTTCAAGGATTTTGACAGAAAAGGTAAGTCAAAGAGCATAGTTTTCAAGGCATCTCATTCACAATATCTTTTTTTTCTTTTCTCTCTGCATGTCCTCTCCCTCTCTTCTTTCAGTTACCGCGGGTACAGTACATCAACTTTATAAAGGAGCAGCCATCTAAGGAGTCGTCTTTGGCCCACATGCTATTGTTCAGCGGGCAGGTCCAAGAGGCCGAGGCCACTCTGTTACAAGCTGGTCTCATCTACCAGGCCATACAAGTCAGCATTGACCTTTTCAACTGGCAGAGGTACAACTTAGCGTTTGTGTGATTGTGTATATGACAGACAAGTCGTTTTGGAGGATGCTTTTTCTAGGCTCACATAAGGGTTATTTTTAGGAGAAGGTCTAAAATTAAGTTTGAGCAAGAGTTTTGGTGAAGCATAGTTGTCCACACAGGATGGGTGTGCATCTATATCACGTCATTTTGTGTTCAGGGCACTGGAGCTGGCAGTCAAACACAAGACCCATGTGGACACCGTGCTGGCCTATAGGCAGAAGTTCCTGCAAAAATTTGGCAGGAAGGAGACCAATAAGAGATTCCTGCAGTACGCTGAAGGGGTAAGTTAGGGCAGCTGTTTGCTGCACTGCATTAATTAAGCATTAATTTGGACAGCAATCACACTGGATGCCTTTTTAGCTGTGGACGGTGTCTGTTTTTAATTGTGTCCCGTGGGTTTTCAGCTTTTTAGCCACTGCTCGACTTTCACAGGATAAACACTCCATGTCACTTCGGCTTTTTCTCTGTTCTCCATTCAGAGGAGCTTGCAAAACTAAACCAAAAATGGAGGAAAGCCTAGTTCTTTTCGCTGTCTACTGCTTGAGCTGTTTGATGTCACTGATCGCTTAGAGGAGCATTAGTTGGGTGCCTCTCGCAGCAAAAAACACTCCTCAGTGCGATCAGGTTTGGGACGGGAAAAGCATTAAAACTCAGCAGGCTTGTCAGGCGTCCAATGTGATCCCTGCCTCATCATGTAATGTGACTAATTTAGCTGCTTTGCGTTATCAATCCCACACCGATCAAAGCAATATACAGTAGCTCGTCTTATCTCATTTCATCTCGTCTGTCTGCGTCTCTGCCAGGTTGAGGTGGACTGGGAGAAAATCCAGGCGAAGATAGAGATGGAGCTGTCTAAAGAGAGAGAGAAAGCTGCTAATGCCTCTGTGAGGAGCAGCGTGACCTCGCGACGCTGATGCTCACATGACCGTTCTCTAAAACACCAGCTTCGCAGAAATTGATTCCCATGTGTTTTTGACATTTTGTGAATGTTAGGTGGTTTGGCTCGGTCCCAGAGTAATAAAAAAACATTCTGTACTTGATGCACAATGTCTACCATTAATACAGTGAGTTTAAGTAAAAACACAAGGGGACTTTTGGAAATGTTATAAGTAGAAGGCCATGAAGAATATGACACTTCAACTCTTACACTACAATCCTGTAATAGATGCATATACATATGCGTAATGTGAAACATTTACAAAACATTGTACATGGCGTTGTGTTATTGTGGGTGGATGATTTGACCTTTTTAATAGGAGAATCTGTATTTCTCAGCAACAACACCTTTATGGCCTTTCTGTCATATCAGCTTCTCAGTGATTCCAGTGTGTCAAGTTCTAAGTGGATTGTTTTTACATTTATCAAAATGAACTTGGTATGCTCAGTCATACAAAATGTACTGCTTTGTTTTTTGTGGACAATGTTTGTCTTGTGTTTTTATATGTATAGACATTTTTATGGTTTATATATTCTTGCCCACTAAGAATGCCAGTTAATAAAAACAATGGAAATACTGTATGTATTCAGCCAAAATATTCTCTCTTACCTTGCTTTCTCTATTTTTTTATATTCCTTTAATGTCTTGATGCTTCACTGGTTTTATACAAAGATCATAGGGTATCTTTGAGATGTTTTTTCAGCTTTGCACATGCACCCAGAGGGTATTTCTGGGTGCATGTGTGTTTTAGACTCCAATATATCTACACTATGTGCTTTGAGTTATTCTTGTATTTCCTTTTCTGCTGAGGTGTGAAACCAACTGCTTGCCATGCAGCTCCACCCCCTGGCTGGCAGGAGGCCAGCACATCAGCGGACCATTATAGCCTATCCATCTCCTCTAGTGGTTCAGGAGGGACGAATGAGGGAGAAGATCTGTCTCAGGGCTCTCCAGGAACAACTGCTAGACCATATCACGATGATGTGGACAGATACGGTAGAAAGTGATCGGCATAATCCCTGAAACTGTGAGTGGCCACAGATGCTGAAACATCAGAGAATACGGTAGATGTAGGAAAATCTATCAATGGGTTCATTCTCTCATGCTGTTGCTTTTTTTTTTTTCCCCTCAGCGGCCCACACTTTTAGCTAGCCTAAGTCTCTCTCTGACTCACTGTCTCTCTCTTATTTTACTCCTTCCATCCGCTTTCTTTCTAAGCCTTCCCACTGTGTGATAAACCATAGTCATCCAGACCAAACACCATTAATCTATGAAAAGACTTATCAGCGAGGAGTCAGGTTTCGCATGCATTACCACTGAGAGCGGCCACACACAGTGAAAATGAGAATTTAAATGAATTGTGTGCCGTATTCATACTTCCTCGTAAACTATGCATTTAATACCTTTAACAATCCTAGTGACCAGGATTCTTTGCATGCTGATAATGAAAAATAGTTAATCTGACAATGTATTTATTAGACCTATATATTTGGTATTCTTACCTAGTTCTTCACTTTACACTTGACACAAAATACTAAATGGATACTGCATTTTTATTAAACCACAGAGCTGCACTCACATTCAGTGACTAGCAGGTTCTCATATATTAGATTGACGGCCAAACAATGCAGCTCCCCCCCAAAATACACTTCCCAGATATAATGTAGAATTTATGAGGAGGATAATGCTCATTGATTTGACCTTTATAGTTTGTCTGTTCTTTGGTCCAGTGAGCACTAGAATAACTGTATCACTGGCTCACATTCTAATGCTGTAAATGCCAAATCCATTTTGTGTGTGTGTGTGTCGTGTATTCATCTCTGTGTTTATTTGTGTGCATGTCTTCTTTTCTTCTCTGCATTTATGCACATACAGTATGTGTTAAGTTTTGATGCATTTAAGAAAACTACTTATATCACTGTCCTCTGCCATGCCAGGTGGACGTCCCAGCTTTATGTGATGTGATTTAAAGATTCATGCTGGAGACTGTAGAAGACCATCTACCAAACCAGTCTTAGAGCTGGTTCCCAGTGAACGGTGATGACAATGAAGGAGAGAGTGAAACCTAACATTCACATTCCCCATGCTTGGAGTAGCACTCATACATGGCTTCATGCATCTGAGGGTCACATACTCCACCTCATCTACCCATCAGTGGGTTTTAAGCATGGATTTAATGCTTTTAAGTGCAAACTCCACCCACCCACAATTTTCCCTCTGGAAAGCAAAGCCATCAGTGTTCACTATTGGCTCTGCCATCATGGTCTGGCGGTGTTGGATTACACAAGCCACCACAATCACACTCAGACGTTTACTGTCAGGAACATTAGCGGAGCTCAGGGTCTCTAATTGTGAAGTCTAGGTTTGCGGATACAGATGCTTCAGCAGCCACTTCTTCCATATTTTAATAGCTAAACATTTCACAGAAATTGAAGTTTTACTGTGTGGTGAATAAGAATGCTTTGATATACTCCCTTTTATTACGCTGTCCTGACGAGTATGGGTTGGTCTTTCTCATGGCACAGAACTCCCCTAGAGCTTGGTCACTGGATGCTTTATGCTTTATGATTGAAGTATAGGTAAATAAAGGTTTCTCAGTCTGGACAGGCACGTAAATTAGTTTATTCATTTGCCATAGCTAGAGAGATTCATTTGATAATGGTGGTTAGAGCTGAAACGATTAGTTGGCGACTATTTTGGTAATGATTAAGATTGAGAATTGATCGCTTAAGTCATTTTTTAAGCAAAATTGAATGGTTCCAGCCTCTCATATGTGAGTCTATGATGGTAAACTAAATATCATTGTGTTTTGGACTATTGTTAAAAAAGCAAGTCAAAGACAACATCTTGGGCTCTGGGAACCTAGGATGTACATTTTTCACCATTCGTTGTGTGTCAGTATATAGAACAACAATAAGTCAGTTAATCGTGATAATAATTGGCAGGTTATTCAACAATGAAAGTAATCGTTACTTACAGCCCTAATGGAGATTCTCTCAGTGATTTACTTCTTCTCGTTTAGCCTGGGATTAATGATTAATGATTCAAGTCTGTGCTGGAAAGAGGGTATGCAAAGTGTGACAGTTTACCGCACATCCAGTTAATGCCAAAGTAAAATAACGCCCAAGGACAAATGAACTTTTTCAATCTTGTAACATGATGAGGCATTTTAATGCACAGTTAATGGCAAATAGACCTATATCTTGAATTCAGGTAAATGGGCCATTAAGCCTGATGTAATTAGGAGTGTGTAATGTCACCAGAGAAAAAATGACTCCCCGTCTCATTTGTCAGAAATGCAAATTAGCAGTAGACAGTTACACAGTGTGGTCAACACACAAGTAGCTGTGGGGGTATGTCTGCCTCCTGTCTCTGTCTCTGTCTCATCCTTGTTTCCTGTTAGATGTTCCTTTGTCTTTGCTTGGTCTGAGCTGGGCCATGTCAGTTCTGCTTGGGGCAGCAGTTGTGATCTTGTCTGACGTGCTATCATCAAAATACAACTTTGTTTCCTGGCAGCCAAAGCCCCATCCGTATGCCAGCTGTAATCTCTGCCATTGTTTTTCCTGAATTCAGAACCTGGGAGACACTGATACACGTAGCCTTGGGCAGCAAGGCCCCCAGGATCAGAGCATTTTCAAAAACTGCACTTTTCTGCTGTGGCTTCAGCTTTTGCAGGAGGCATATCAGACATGGCTCAGGTCATGATAAAAAGCTCATCTGTCAACCCCCAGTGATGTGGTGTGTGTGTATGTGTGTGTGTGTGTGTGTGTGTGTGTGTGTGTGTGTGTGTGTGTGTGTGTGTGTGTTTTAGAGTCAGTTTGAGAGAATATTGCTATAATTTAACTTGCTCGAAAGCTGGCAGATAAAAATGTGTACCTCAGAAAGTATTAAAATTGATATTCCTCCCATCACTCCCTCCTACATCCCCACATTGCAGGTCACCGAGGGAGAAAATCTAAATATTCCTGCTTTTGCATGCAAATCCATTAAGAAATAAATAAAAGAAAGGAGGTCTTTCAGGTTCAGCAGAATATTTAGCATTAAGACTGAGACAGGACGAGATTTTGACAGAAGAAAAACTGGTTCACGGTGCCACTTATGATTGAGGTGCTGAAGTAAAACTTAATGCGATTGTACCGGAGCCAAATTAGCTGTCCCCAGCACAAAGAGCATCAATTTCAGCCGCCTTCGCTTACTTTATAATCTCCTTTCCTTAACCCAAGCGGCCATTTGCATACAAAAGGCGAGTAATCCTCCATAATCTCACTAAACACGTACATTTTCTCAGCCCCCCCTCCTTTATTCTTAACATTCAGGATTATAATTGCACTTGAGTTTATATCTCTGCAAGATAATTACCCTGATTATATTAAAATAAGAATGCTGTTTTGTCTCTGTAGCTTTGCCCAATCTCTGTTTTCCATCAGACAGAGTTCCGTGATGTCCTTGGGCTGTGTTGCGGTCCTGACACCTCCAGGACATCCCGTCTCTGGTCTCCAGCTCTCGGTCCCGCCGCTCTCACCCTGCCCTGCCCGCTCCTCTCGTTTTCCGCCAGCAAGTTATCATCGGACCGGTCCCTGTGCATCTCCTGCATGCTTTCCTCATACGTGGGCAAATATTTGACCTCGTCGTAGGCTGGCAGGTTCGGGGAGGCGAAGCCCCCGAGGCTGTACTCGGGGTACCGGTCCAGCAGGGAGTCCTGGGACGCCGATGCGTGCCCGTGAAAGAGGGAGGGCTCCTCGCTGCGGTCGTGGTGCGGGTGCCGGCGGGGCCGCGGGCAAATGATCCGCTGGATGAAGTAGCCCATGGCGAAGAGCAGCAACAGGATCAGGATGCCCGACAGCTTCCGCGTAAACCAGCCTACGTTGTCGAAGAAAATGTGGATGGGGAGTTTGCAGCAGCGCACCGCGGAGCTGGCGCTGCCGTTCCCGGTGACGATGGGCGGACAGCACTGCTGGCCATCGCCGCACTGGACCTCCCCGCAGCTTCGGAGGGCTTCACAAGCCGAGAGCAGACATGCCGACAAAAAGGTGCCAGTGGTGCCGCACGGTGTCCTGCCGCCGCCCGGCAGACGGGGCATCATTTCTGGGATGAGAAGTAGTCCGCGTGTTGCGTCTCCCGTGCGTGAGATGCTGTAGTGTCAAAGTCCGTCCAGGTGTTACAGGTCTGCCTGTATTTCCAGCTGTGCACTAATCATGTGCTCTCATCCTCTCAGAGCCACTGCAGCGCGGAGCGGGACGGCAGGTGCCCCCCCGCTGAGGACGACCTGTCTGCTGTAGTATGGGCGATAGGAGGGGAGCAACATCAGTGAATGGAGGGAGCAGTGATGAGAGACATGAATAATCTTACATCATTATTACGTGAAGACAGTTTTATCAGCTCCCCGGCATGTCCTTACACCGGTGCAGCCCACACATGATATGCCCCCCCCCCCCCCCCATCACTTGACACTGTCACATTCAACCTTACCTGAACTGCCCAAAAGACTTGCGAGCCCAATTATTTCATCTCAACAACCCCTCCCTCCCTCAGATGAGTTCAATGTTTGCTGCAGAGCCCCGGGATTTATGTTGTTTGGTAGGATTCTGTGGGGAATCCTGTACATGTAGGAGGGGTGACAACCACAGCTGGGAGAGAGACAGAGTGAGAAATCCTGAGAAATCCTGTGCTTAGATAGCCTGTCAAACTAAACGAGCCTTCAATCTGCAGTGGCGGAGCAAGTATTGAGATCCTTTATATAGGTATAAGCAGCAATATGGCAATATAGAAATACTTAATCAGGCCTGCATGTAAACGTGTTGAGAGTGTTAAATAATGTTTATCATATTATCAGATTATAGTTATTTATGTCTAAGTAGCATTTTAGAGTCAATGATATTGATAAAGTGATTTTACTATAGCAGTTTGTTGTGATGGAGCTACTTGGAACTACTTTAGGTTGATGGTTAAATCTATAACAGTGATTTACATTTCTTTTAAACTCCTCATGTGTTTCTCCATGAAATCTTAATCTGTAAAGTAGCCTGACTGATGGCTAAAGCTGTCAGATATATGGTAGTGGAGTAGGAAATATGATATCTCCATCTGAACTGGAGTGGAATATAAGATGCACAAAACGGAAATAAAAATTCAAAGATCTAAAAATCATATTGCAGTAGAGTACTTGAGTAGATCTACTCAACCCACCACTAAGGGCCTGCGAACCTCTAAAGCATCCCTGCAAGTCCCCAGACCCCACTTCATAATCCATCGCCCCCAAAAGGCTAAACAGCGCTGTAAACGTGTACCTTCACTGACTCCTGCGTGGACACAGCACCAGATGTAACTAGTAAGGGTGAAGGCCCCTGATATAAGGCGCTAACAGATCTACCCCTCATAAAAAATGAATAGTTCTTACAATGTGGGCTGTAATGGCCCCCCATTAGAAGAGTGTCTGGATTCACATTAGTCCAGCATCACCCTAGAGGGCCATGTGTCTGCAGCAATGAAGAACATAACCATAAAACTAAATCTCCACTTTAAACGACAGCCTCCTCGCCCAACGTGTTAATTTACACTATAGATGGATAAGATCCAAGAATGACAGACGGCTCAGTAAGCTGCTCTGCAAGTACTGAGTGTTAACTGTTTAATTAGACCAGTCTGCTGAGTTTGTTGCACTGCAATGAAACAGTAACACTATGAATACATTTCGTCAGTGGTTGTGGAGTGACCAAGGTCACTTTTAAAGCCTTATGCCCTTATTGGATTTGAAAGGATTATGGCCCCTTCTCCTCCAAGAATTGGATTTATGATATTAAGGCAGAACAAAGAGGACCATAGCCTGTTACTAGCCTGTATTTTGAATAAAGGGCATGAGATATGGCCTCAACAGCCTTTTGTCAAGTCTTCATGGTATAAATCATGTAGGGAATCCTTTTAAATTACAGGAACACTTCACCCCCTCTTGTCTTCATGTTACTCTTTGTCACTAACAGCCAGTCTGTATTCCTTTCTTTTCTAAACAAGGCCTAATGCACAATAAGGCAAATCTAATTACTGAAGCATTATGACGTGAAATTCAGTGGAAGGGTAACATCATGCAGCCTAATTTATGCAGCATCGTATTTCTTTATGTGATCTGTGTCGATTAGGGAAATGTGATAGCAGGGCCCCTTTCTAACCAAATAAACAAATACACAATCAATAGCCTGTGGACAGTGGCTCCGAGAGAAACCCTTTTCAGTCCATAGTTTCAAGGGTTTTCCCAGAACTTCTGCTATTCTGCTACCCAGTGGGCTGTTACTGACATGTATAGGTAACAACTGCTATTTTTGATCACAGCTTTCATTCTCTGGAAAGTAGAAACATGCTGCGATCTCCACAGTAGAGAGTGCAACCAGAGACCGTTAAACTTTTCAATCACACCCAAATCAAACCTATGAAAGCAACTATGAAGGTAAGATAAGAAATACGATATTAAAGAACTTCATTCATCCTGACGAAAATTCAAAGTATAAATGAAAAGTACATAACATTCAGTATTTTTTCCCTTTTCCTTTTTTGTTTGTCTTCTTTCTCTATTTCTCCTCAGGTCCGTTTCTAACCCACCACTTCCTGCCTCCTTTCTCTCCTTCCCTGAAATCCACCACAAAGTGCAGCTCTTGTGTGAGTAAGATTGATTGAATAAATTCTCTTTTTATCCTCCTCCCCTCTTTCTTGTTCTTCGTCCATCTAGGAGCCGCTTTCAGCTAATTGGAGACCAACTACATCCCATAGGAAACACAAAGGGACAAGTATTCTACTACTATGGTCTCTCATAATGCATGTATACTTAGTAAGTAGTAGAACTTTATTTGTAAAACACCATTTTTTAACACGTTACAAAGTGCTTTACATCACATCAGTGCACTAAAAAGAAAAACAAAAGAATTTACAGAAAATTGAGTATCTGTGCCCCAACAGATATCATGAGATGAGTGAATCCTTGATGCAAACAGAGGCAGAAATGCAGATACTGGTCAATAGATACAGAGCGAGCAGCGTATATACACAGCAGATCTGTTAACACCAGCAACACAAAGGCAACTTTGCTCCTGTTGCATTAACTGGCACAATAATTTGAAGTTTGAGCCTCCTGTATGGCTAACAATTAATGCAATAACACACTGACAGTACTATATCAGTGTAATGAATGTGCTGTGCTGTATGCCTCCATTAATCTGGCACAAAGGTCTCTTGTGTTGTGCTTAATAATTCAGTCTTATGGGGTCCATTAGCCCTATGTAATGATGAATGGCAGCGTTCATTTTCACGTGTCAGAGACGTTGAAGTATGGACCGCCCAACTGTCAATGTCACGGTTATCACGTTTGCATTAATTATGAAACAAAGAAAGCCTTGTCAGGCCTCTGGCTTTGTTAATGGACCCACTGATGGTTCTGGGTTTCGCTTTGTTTGCACCAGAGCAGAAGTCACAACCTCAGGGTAACTGCCCTGAGACCAACGTCAGCCTCTGTGACTTCTTTACTTACTGTATTTAAGAAAATCTGATGTTTACATGAAGTGATATGCCGTCCATACATACATCTCCTGCTCTATAAGCATGCAGAAGAACAGATATGTGTGGGAAACATGAGGATGAATGCACAAGTTTTGCCTTATTTATGTGTGTAAATACTGTATCTGTGCAGTTCTTAGCCCAGAATTACAGGATACGTGTGTGGGTGTCATCAGCGTCTGTGTATTCCCATCAGCTTGAACTCTAATAAAAAGCAGGGCCTGCAGTCAGTGTAGATTGTGTGAATTCAGAAAGTCCCACACCACAGCTATTTCACACCCACATACTTCCTCTAATCTTATCGCTCTGCTGGCTCAGAGGTCTTTAAGAGTACAGCATTGCATGTGTGTGTGTGTGTGTGTGTTGGGAGTATGGAGCGACTATATTTATGTTTTAGTTCGTTTGTGTGGGTGTCTTTGTGAGGTTTCAAGCATTTTCTCCCTTTTTTTTTTTTTTTAACGTCACTGGACAATATGTAGTTGAGTGGGATATGGTTGAAGGGATGACATGTGGGGACAGACTTTATTCAGAACACTGCGTAGTATAAACTTTATGCTTTTCTTCAGATCTCAACCAAACAAGTGAGTGGATGTGGTCACTTCTAGCAAATATGTTTGAAAGAAAGTGTGCGCCTCTTACCTTTATGTGGCTCGCTCTCCCAGCGTTGTGTCGTTTTTGGCTTGGAGTAGAGTCAGAGTCCTGACTTCCTTTGAGGAGAAAATCTGCACTGAGACCAAACAATCCTTAACAGAAGATAGAGGGCTAAAATCCCCTTTTCTGTCTCAGTGCTCTTAAAAAGTTGGGAGGTTTGTGCTGAGCTGGGCCTTTTGACTTTACGGTGATGACAGTATATGGTTTCCCTTATGATGATCATAGACTATACTGCAGCGCTATCGTTTAGACAGGTTTGATGGGTAATAGCACTAAGTGAGTTGACTCAGCATCATCGCCTTCTGTTGAAATTATATTGCCAAGAAAGGTTTATATAGTTACACTGTTCATCAATCACTGTCTATTTTACCTTTTGGGAACACCGTCCTTCCATACTGCCACAGAAATAAGCAACTCAAGATCTTAAACCTCACTAATGTTACTCTCTGTGTAACAAATTCTGTTTAAATTCTGTTTAATTTATACGGAAGGGAACTGTTTTTCTGTTGCATTATGTGATATTATGCAGCTGACAGCGCAGAATGAAATCAGATATACACAATTACGGTCTTTTCTCATAGTATAAGTATCTGCATTTCACACAAATCTAATGTACACACACTTAAACCTTAGGCACATTTAATGGGGAAAGTTCTCATCAGAGGGAGGTGAGTGTGGAGCATTAGGGGGCAAACACAGAGCTTTTCCTAGACTGCTAAAAGCCCCCAACCAACCCCCTAAGAAGAAGACCCAACTCATTTTCCCCTTATAAGATAACCCGTCTACAACAGCAGCTGCCAATGACTCAGTCACTGAGACACACACAAACCAGACAGACACCTGGAGGTTAAATATAGGATAAAGTTTTCCCATTCCCACATGTTTTGAGTGGAGGCGGAGGGCAGGGGATTTTTGACCCCCTGCCTCCGCACTACAGCGCTGAGTCACTCCTAAAGGAGGTGGGGGTCTGCGTCTCAGACGGTGACAGAACTACGGCCTTGAGTCGCGTCCCTCCTACCATACGCCCACACTACATCGGGGGACTTGTTCTTTTCTGGCCCCTGAATGCACAGGTTTCCCCGAGGGCTCAGAAATACAGAATCAACAGCACAGAGAGAACGCGGGAAAGATAAAAAGGGAAAAGAGGCCATGACATAACGCGCATTACACAGAAATGATTACAGGCTTAGTGTAATATAGAGTGAAGGGGTTTGTGAATGCAATGGGAAGGGGTAAACTAATGTGAGGAAGGAAAGGAAGAGGGGTATTCAACTCAGAATCTCACATCCAACTTCCCCAGAGATCAAGCAGGAACTAACCGCTTTTTATCCCCTTTGGTGCCTAAATTATGATCTCCCTCTGATTCTCTCTCACATCGTTTCTTCCCTCCATCCAGTTTTATGGATGTCTGGAGACAGGAAATCTGTTAATATTTGGAAATGCACAACAATTAAATTCAATCCCCTCAAGTGAAAGTGGGAACAATGAAACCGTCCCAAGAACCTCTTAGTAGGACTGTGTAGGTGTCAAATCCAAACACTACATCAAGGACAGATGTGCCTAAATTCTTAGAAAACACACAGTTGTCATTGTGAGCATGTTAGCATGCTAAAGTCAGCATTTAGCACAAAGCATCATCTTGTACAGCCTCAGAGTCGTTATAATGAAAACTATAATAACTGTTATTGTATTTATTACTATTTCTCACAGAAATAAGTGGACGAGATGAGAAAAAATAACATACGATGGCAACAGCAAAGAGACTGCTGAAAAATGACAAAATGTATAAAATAAAGCTAAAGACCGAACAAATATAGGCCTCGGTTGATGCAAATTCAAATCAAAGGGAAAGGGGGTGTATGATAGTAAGTGAAACCACAGGTTTGGTCACAAGTCAATGGCTTTTGAATCCAGGAGTTATCTGTTATTAAACCAACTTACACTTCACGAAACATTTGTCCCTATTTGATCCAAAACCTTGTATCTGAGTACAACAACGTGGCTCTGTTGAGCTGTTTTTGTGCTTTCTTATAGGGAGTTCATCCTATTGATTGCATGGGAAAGAATATCAGTGAACTGCCAACTCTTAGGCCTATGCATTATGCATTGAGGTTGCCTGTGAAATCTTTCGTTTGGATGATCTCCAGAGCCTCTCTCCCATTTTCTCTGTGCAAAGGTGTTGCTCTTTGTCCCTGTTCACCTCTCTCCAGCTTCTTTATAGAGGGCAGCGGCAGGCACGGCTCTTTTGTTACTATGGATCTTTCCAGTGATAACTCAGCCCTGATGGCAAAATGGCCCATTGAAATTGAAAGGATGTGGCATTCCTCATCTCCAGAGTAAGAGGATACCTTTTGTGTATCTGCGTGTGGGAATACATGTATGTTATAAAGGGAATGCTGGAGCACAGAGGAATGGGTTTTCTCCCTGCCTGACTGAGTATCCTTGTATGTGAGTAACTGTGTGTTTTTGTGTGTTATTTTGAGTGTGTGTCTATGTGATGAATAATGAGTCTACACAATGAGGGCTCATATTAACCCTCGAGGGTGTGTGACATCGTTGTTTCCACACAGGTTGGTCGTTCTGTGGAAAAAGAGCCTTGTCATAATGTGCGCGCGCACGCACACACACACACACACACACACACACACCCACAATGAAAGGCTTTTAACTAACCCCCACAGAGGTGGATGTCAGTTGTTAAATTCGATAAAGACCTTTTCCAATACCTGTTTTTTTTTTTTTTTTAAAGTTCAGATTTTTACGAGTACAACACAGCAGATATTTCTTTACATAATTTCCAGGGTCGTGTTTAAGTCTTTTGGTTCAAATCTCAGGTCTTTGACGCTTGACTTTACAAGTCAAAAAGCTTTCCAGTCTATTAATGCTTTACATGTTAATTACAGTAGCACGATAGCCCAAATCTTCAAAGTTTCAAGCAGTGAACCAAAGCATCTCAATGTGGGTGAAATGCACATCAGTACAGCATTTTTAGTCACATTAGCTTCATGGCTCTGTAATTGACAACTGCAGTCCGTCCAACACTTTGGTCCAGACTTAAAAATCTCAACAACTGCTGGATAGATTCAGATAAATACAGGCTTCTATCGTCCCCGTAGGATCAACACCAGTGACTTTGGTTGTCCTGTGGCTTTTTCTTTATCACCACCAGCAGGTCGCACTGTCACTCATCCAGTGAAAAATCTAAACATCTTCGAGGTAGACTGGCATAAAATTTGTGGTTCCCAGAGGATGAAAATGACTTCAATGATCTCCTGACTTTTCCTCTCCACAACTACTGGAGTCATTGCCATGGATTATTTTCAAACATTCATGTTCCCCTCAGCTGACCCCTTCATGTTTCTTGCATCATCGAGTCAAATTTTAAATGTATTGAACATGTTAGATCAAATACCAGCAAACTAATAACATTCCTGTCATCCTAATCCGTAGTTTGTGTTAAGTGCTGATTGGCAAATGTGAGAAGGCTAAAATGTGTTAGCATTTAGTTCAAAGCACCACTGTGCCACAGTGCAGCCTCACTGAGCTGCCAGAAAGGCTTTAGTCATGGTCTTGTTAATCATTTATTGATCTGTGGTCAAATCTCCTCAGCTTTTTGTCTCGGGTCAAGTTGAATCTTAAGGCAGGAGGCTTTGAGTAGAGTCACAAGTCAGTCCTTATTTTTGCATCTTAAGTCCCAACGACCCCTTCCTCCTCCTCCTCCTCGTTTTCTTCTTCTTCCTCTATTCTCTGAGCTAATCTTTTCTCTCCTCCTGACCTTCCCTGTCCTCTTCTCTTTTTCCCCCCTCTCCTCCACTTCTACTGCTTTATCTCCTCTAATTTCCTGAGGTATTGGGGGTATCGTCTCGCCACTCAGTCTGGTGTTGCGCTGTCTCTTCCTGCACCGAGGAGCTGATCTCTCCCTTTAGACTCTGAGACTTGGATAAGGTCCCTGTTAGTCTGCGGCATCTCACTCTCTCTCTTTCTCTCTCTCTCTCCCCTCCCTGCTACAAGCTACATATCCATCCGTGAGGGCTGGGCGGGTGGATGGAGAGAGGAGCAAAGGAAAAGATCAATGCGTGGCAGATCAATAGGAAAGCCCTTGATCCTTCACTCATTCCTCCCAGTGGACATCTCAGTCGCTCTCAGAGAGCCCTCCCTACCTTTCTTGATCTCACTGATGGACAGTGAGCTTATGCCACAGAAAGGCACTTTGATTCCTCGCTCTTCTCATTTTAACCTCACGCTACATTGACCCTCTGACAAGTTCTCATGTCAAATACATGAGTCTAGTATAAATGTGTCTTCCAGAGCAGGGATATTTTGGGGAGGCATGGGTTTTTGCTGCTGCTTTGTGTCTTGTTTTGTTGTCTGATGTGCCATCTGGTGGTGCCTTGCCAGTAGTGCAGCACCGCAATCTGGTGTGCATGTTTTCCCGCTCAAAGTGACCTAGTTGCGCTGCTGTGCGGAGCGCTGGCTGCTCCTTTCATGTGTGGGAGAAGATGTGCAACTTACAAATAAGTCTCAGATGAATGCAGGCATCTTATTTTGAAAGCCCGGTAAACAACATAACTTTTGCTTGTTATTTTCCAACTTCACATACAACTTTCTGCACACATGGACTGCTGCTTTTAGGATCAACTTTTAAGTGTGATCCAATGCAAATGTGAGTGTGTGCGGCGACTCTGTAAAATGTTGATTGCTTTCACTTTGTTCCCTTTGTTCTGTTATCACATACACCGGGGACAGACGTGCAGCTGATATCAGTCGGTTTTACAGCATAACAGCAACAGCTCCTTATCTACTTGTATGGATCCTTTTATTTAAAAAGTGGTAAAAGTGCGGCTGTAAATCATCAACATAACTGGATGAAGCCCACGCTGAAGGCGGGTTGCTGCACCCCGCCCACATGTGGCACTCATTGATGCGCTGTCATGCGCTGCGCCGCAACTGCGCAGCACCGCCGATCCTGAAAGCTGCGCTTCCTGCTGCGTTAAACTGCCTGTGTGCAGCGCAGCATTGCACATGATGTGCAGATCGGTGTTTATGTAGCGCCCTCACACAAGGCCAGTGTTTGCGTGAGGAAACAATACATCCACATTCACACTGCAGAACCGCTGGCTGTTTTCTGCTTCAGTTTGGGAAACTAGAAACGCATTTTTTCCCTGGTTAAATCCAGATGCTTTGTTTTACAGAAGAGGGGATGCTGCAGCTAAAGGGATAAGTGATGTGAAGTTGTTCAGCCACGAGGACTCTGATCAACCATCGTTGCGCCTGTTACTGCCCAGCACTTTAACGAGACTCTGATAGCCGATGATAGGATCATATTTAGGTGTTTCTATGCGCAGGTGCTGCACGCAGGGGGGAAACAGAAAGCGTAACGGGGTTTGGTTACAGAGGGAGGATGGTGGCGGAGATGGCGAACTGCGGAGCTGCTTGTCACCTGGAGGACGGGTAAGACTTTTTCTTTCTTGCCACGAAGAGAGCAGGCTACTGTGTTTGTTGTTTTGTTGTCCGTGTCCGTCTCATCGTGCGCAGTTTGGACACCAAGATGCCTGCAGAGGATGCAGCGCCAAAAATCCAGTCAGCACAGGAAGTGGTGTCTTTTGTTATGAGCTCATCTGTTTTTCTGCGTTCTCATTGAAAGAGACGAAGCAACAGTCTTTGTTTCCTCGTCGCAAATACGCAGAGTTGAACGCAGATGCAAAGAGGAAGTAAGAGGATAGTCGACGTGATGTCGTGTTGTTACATCGTGATGAGCTGCTGGCGACAATATGACACCACGATGTTTGCAAAGCGAGTAGCGTGTTTGAGAAGGAAGGGTGAAGAAAATAAAGCAATTATTTTTAATAAACAAAAAGGAATAATATAAGAGAAGAATAACCATTTGTGTCACTGTAACCTGATCATACAGAGAGTTACAAACAAATAGATTGTCATTGTGGTTGAGGAAGCTATAAAAACGCATCTGACATGCATTCCCAGTTAAGATAGTTTTAATTTAAAAACAGGATGATCCTCATATGATTTATACCAATCTCTTTAATAGTTATACAGTATTCATGTGTTGCATTGTGGCAACAGACAGGTGAGGTGATACTGATGACTCATTGTCCCTTGTGAACTCTACTATGTGGTATCATTCACCCTGAGGGCACGTTAAGTCCCTCAATTCAATTCAGCTCTATTCTATTCAATTCAAATGTTTCCTGTGTGGCACCACCTCATGCAAAAGCAGCTCAAAGTACTTTGCAGCGCAAGATGGCAAAAAAAGTGGATACAGTCAAACATACTGTAGAAATAAGGTGTATTTATTTGAGAAAGTGCCCGACTGAGAGGGAAGTTGTTTAGTTTGGGTTTAAAAGAGCACAGTGTTGCAGCAAGTATCTAAGATCAGCAGCTACACTGATCCATCCCTTAGATGCACTTAGATGACTTTGGAAATGCCCCAGGCTCATGGAGGAGATCTGCTGGGATTGTAAAGTGACAGCAGGTCTGAAATGTTTCTGTGGAGCCACAAGCAGCCACAACAGTGCTTTATAGACCGACAGGGGGGGATACTGAGTTGCATTTTTAAAACATGGCCTGACGTTTCTGTCCTGGGTGCTACTCATTTAGCTGAGTTCTGTATAAATTGTAATCTGTGGATTGCCGTGGACGAATGCATGCATACGTTTGTCAGGCTGAATGAATAATAATACAACACAGGTTTTTAGAAAAAGTGAACTACCACCTAAAGACTTTGAAATTTGAATTAAATGTTATTTTTTTAAGGGAACTTTATCCGAGAAGCAGCAGTAGGACAAAATGTGTTTGACCCACTTTCAATGTCAGTGAAAGCAGAGAGGTATGATATTAATGACTGAAGGTGGGAAAGGTCAGCAGTTTTTTTTTGGCACTCCCTTGTATTAGACGCAGACCAACTGGCTGTTGTTTATCTACACACAGATGTCTTCTCTCTTCATTGTGTTTATGGGAAGTTGTAGGAAGCATGTAAATGTTGTGCCTTTATCTTTCAGCCAGATACGGACCAACACCCTCACAGAGGAGTTAGTTATCATATTTTGTAGGAGGAAGATAGAAACAAGTGAGAGCAGAGGAAAGTTTGAGAACTCATGCAGGGAGTTTATTTATTGTCTGAAGACATTGTGGCGATGAAAACGCAACCTTTTTTCTCTCAAAGGAAGTGATAACCACCATGGCAACTAATGAGCCTCCGTGCTGTTGTGGTGTGATTATCTGGCAGAGCCACGAACGGGCTGACCTTGAAGAGAAGAAAACTGTGTTTCCTGGGCAGATGTTTGCTACATAAAGGAAACCACAGTGCCTTATCGGGATTAACAGATGTCAAATAAAACACCACAGTTTGCTCAGTCTTAATAATCCTAATTTCCTGATTTTGCTTTTGATCACCCAGTTGTGCATTTTTAAGAAGAGACGCAGGGCGGGATGTGACCTACTTCTTTCTACGCCTGCTGGTGGTGAACTAGTTCTTCTTGTAGGGTTGGCTCTTGTGGGGTTGGCTTTTTTCCCTGACGGATCTCAGGCGTGTTGCCTCTTGTTGAAGCTCCGACTTTGTCAACAGGTTGCTCCAGCTCCAGTCCTCTGCTCAGACACAACATATGAACTACTCTACTTGTATATGACTCATTATTTGTTTGATACACTACATTCCTGGACAGTCACGCTCTTATCTAAAGTTGTTGATAGCTGAATAGTCAGGAATAACTGGCATTGATGTCTGCTGTGCAGGGCTGGGCAACATGGTTGAACTTAATGTTTTAATTCTGAGATGTATATCACAATAAGGTGAGGGGAATGCAAAAAATCACATGCAAAATAAGTCAGTGCAGTGAACTGTGTTCCACTGTTACACTTTACATCCTCTCATGGGTTAGTTTTTAATTACAATGTGCTTAAAATCAATAATTTAGACACCAAGATGTTATAAAATGATAACACCACACAATCACATTATCACAGTATGGTATCACTGAAAGTAAAGAACTAATTACATTGAATATGAATTGTCCAGCCCCACTGCTGTGTAGGAACCTGAGATATGAAAGCAGAAGGAAAAAAAAAAGAAGAGTATGAACCGCAGCAGTTTTGTTTAAACGAAAGTACCCAGCCAGTATCTTTCCATGGCTGGTTTCCTGTATCATCAACCCTCATGTGAATGTGGGTCATGGTGGCGAATGGAAGGTGAATCTATCATTGGACAGGATGGGTTCGTGTGAGAAAGTGAGATGCAGAGAGCTTGTACACATTTCCTGTTTTTCGAATTCATCCAACGGCGTGTGTTCCTATTCGAAAGCAGAAGTGGTGTTCTGCAAGAGTCTGCAGCTGCACACATTTAACAGCTGTCGCTTACAACCTCTGAATTCTTCTATAATTGTCTTCACAAACCCCAGTCGTCCCACACGACTCCTGGCGAATTCCATGTAATTTAAAGTTGTTTGAATATTGTCCCCTCTGCCCTACAGAGATGGTGATATCCCTGCGCCCGAAAACAAAGGTAAACAACCCATTTTCATTCCTTCCCTCCCTCCCTCTCACTATTGGCTTCTCTTTCTCATTTCACTTTCTCACAGAGCACATTTTAGGCTACATGCGTCTGTGTTGTTTTTTTTTATACAGTGAATGTGCTGCACCCCTCCTCTGTCTTCTTTTAATATTCAAAAGGTGTGCGTCCCCATCTATTATTCAGTATTACTTTTCTTTTCTTTTCTTTCTTTATCCCTTCCCACATTTCTCTCTTCTCACTGTTTGGCCTCCCTCATTTCCATATCGTTTGCCTTAAAGGGCTGCAAGAGTTATGTGCAGTCATGTGATTGCTCGTCTTCCCACGTGTGCATTTTCAAATTAAATGATAAAAAAACACTTTAGTGGACGTAGTAACAATAGACAGACACGTGCAAATGGCGATGATCAGGAATCCAGTGATCTGACTTTATCTCCCCAGACACTGACTTCCTAATTGGATCAGTGCTTGTGACAATATAGGTCACAAGCCCAAAATGGTTAAGAAGCCCTGCTGTGCACCCACATCAATGTTAGACGCTTGGTTTTGGTATTTCATTAAGCCAGCAGATGGCAGGCAAGAACCATGAAACTATCCAAACCTTTGAAGCTGTGTGTGTGTGTTTGTGTGTGTGTGTGTGTGTGTGTGTGTGTGTGTGTGTGTGTGTGTGTGTGTGTGTGTGTGTGTGTGTGTGTGTGTGTGTGTGTGTGTGTGTGTGTGTGTGTGTGTGTGTGTGTGTGTGTGTGTGTGTGTGTGTGTGTGTGTGTGTGTATATTTGTGTATCCGTTTGGGTGTTTGCTCTCCACCTTGTTTGTCAGTCTGATGAAGGGAAGCGGCTATGCCAGAGTGAAGAGGAGTGCCTGCTGGCTCAGATGGAGCAGCAGCAGCAGCAGCAGAGATGGAGATTGTCCATGGGAGGCATATGAGGACAAGGAGGGAGAAATAGAGGAGAGAGAGAGAAAGTGCAGAGAGAGGTGAAGCAGACAGATTGAGCGGAGTGGTGGAGAGAGATTGATGAGGGAGGTGCTGCGAGTGGTGCAGCGATGGCAGCATCTGCTTGTTAGTCTAAGATAAAACTCTGTGGGCCAGAGAGGACGGGCTCCATCCATTAGCCGGCCAGGCACTCAGCCAGATGGCCCGGTCCACGGACATTCACTGCTGCTGGGAAGAGAGGAGAAGCAGATCCTCTGGACCCATCTGTATAAATGTGCCAGAATGTTAATGCATGGCACTTATCACAGGCTTCCTCACAGGGTGCCACAGTTCAGCTGCTAAGGAATGATGGATTTGTAAAAGCTGGTGGTGTAAGTCAGACATGCTGAGGGCTTTTTTGATGACTAATATGGATGAAAACTATTCTTAAAAAAAAATGAGTACACAAACATAGAAGTAAAGTAAAAGTAGATTTCTCTCACGTGGGCTGCACCTGCTAAAGGAAGAGCCCCGGCGACAAGAGGTAAAACTCTGTACTTTTAAATCATGAGTCTGTCTGTTATTACTTTCCTTATGTAAGGCCAGTTCAAATGGTGTGAGTGGTGAGATGAGTTTGATAACAAGGAATGTGGTTGCACCTGAGGTTTTCTCTGTGTGAAATAGGATTTGGTGCATGAGAAAGTTAGCACGAGTATGCTTTTTTCCCCCCCGCATGCAGTGAGCTGTGAGTTTGTAGAAAGTGACTAATGATAACTTCCTTTCTGTTTGTACTGCAGCATTATGGTTCATGTTCAGGTTGAATTAGCATAAAACATAGCGTAACTCTTCCTGAAACCTCCCACTGGTCATGTATGAACTGCTGGGTAATATGACAACCACAGAAGTAATGGGTTGATGATGCTGTCAGACCTTTTAATAGTTGTGAAGTTCCCATAAAGATGATGATGATGATGATGATAATAATAACAAATATTGATAATGATGCAGTAATAGTAATGACTACTAAGGTGGAAATGTATGTGGGCTTTTTCTTACATTTTGATATGATTGCATCAGTTTTTTTCCCAAACAGCACTAACCGTTTAACCATTTAATCAAATTTGTTACAGATAATCTGACAGAAAGTGACAGCAGTAGTTCAGGTGAGCACAAATATCACACCACAACTCATAAGAAAACTTGGTCATCTGCAGAAAACCTCATTGGTTCTGACATTTAACTTCTTTTTTTAATACCCCCAGTCTTTTTTTTGTTTCCTGGTGACATTTAACCTGCCCTTTACTTATCACATATTGGAAATTCAGTGCAAAATTTTCCGCGCTCTTGCACGTAGCTTACATATTGATTTATCGAACAGAGAACGCAGGAACATCCACAGAGGAAAGCTCGGAGGAGGAAGATGAGGATGGAGAGGATGAAGAGGAGGAAGGGGATTTTGGTGAGAGACGCACATTGAACTGCTTGATCACAGCACATACATCAGTAAAGGGAAAGTTCAACATTTTGGGAAATTTGCATTTTTCGCTTTCGGGAAGAATGACACCACTCACCAGATATTACGTGTTAATGAGTGCAAAGACTTTGGAGGGCAGATTTTGTTACCTTTGGATAGAGCCCAGGGTGACTCTTTCCCCACGTTTCCAGTCTTCCAGCTAAGCTAAGCTAAGTGGCTGCTGCTAGTAGCTCCATGTTTTACTGAACAGGATTGACAGTGGTGTTGGATTTCTCCTCAAGCTCTGCAGGAAAGCGATTAAACTTTTAACAATTTCTCTGTTTCTCACCCTCCTTTCTCTCTTGTATTTTGGCTTTCACCAGGAGGTGGTGCTGAAAAGTATGGAGGAGAGGAAGGTGATGACTAACATCCCATTATCAATCCTTCTAAATCTTTGAAATTCAAGAATTTAATGAGATTGAGAGTGAATGGTGTTAGAACAGTTTAACAGAATTTATCTCCTTTTTATTTTTTTTGCAGACAATCAAGAAGCCGATGCAGAGGAGTCTAAAAATGGTGCGACATCACATCTACAAAATATCATTACCTGCCTACTAAGCAGCTGATGTGCTCTTTAAAACTGTGTTGTTTACATCCAGACCATCATGTCTGCTTGTTGTCATAGTCACCATGGCTTCAGTCGTAACTCAGTGGACTATTGCCCCAACCACATTTAAATGGCAGCAATACTACATAATTATGCTGTAAATTTTAGACTCTGCTGGCTTTTTTGGAACACAGAATTAAATTCGACATGTAATTGAGTGTGCTCCACCCTCGCTCACAACCAGGAAACTGGCCCATCATGTGAAAAGTTTCTCTAATATGTCTGCCAGAGGCTTAACACAGGCCTCAGCCACTGACTTAATATTCTAAAATGATAATATCAGACATATTTTACCCCTCAGAGTCCGTCCCGGGACTTGAAGCAGAGGTTTCAAATGGGAAAGGTAAGCAGGGGGCAACTGATGTTACAACACAATGAATGTTCTGGAGACAGCGTCACAGGTCTTGTAAATAACATCCCGTTTTTGTTATTCCCCTCAACAGTCGAGAGGCACTTCAAATTATGCTGTGAAAAATGCAAAGCCATCCAGCAGGTGAGCGCAGACACCGTATGTTTATCTGACAAAATGTGTTGATTTAAAATGTCCTGTGTGCCTGGTGACTTAAATTATACTTGATTATATTTGACATTCTTGAGGTATTGGAGTTAACCTTGTATAATCCCGTCCTCCTCCTCATTTATCCATCTATAGTTTTTTTTCAATAAAAATCATATTATGATGTTATAATTCCAAACAAACCGTGTTGGTTTGCTTGACAGAGCCACGGCAATGAGCTTGTTACCCCGAGGAGGAACATCAAGGGACGATTACAGTGAGTATGACGGCGCCTCTCTGCCACTGATGCACATTTTTTGTGATTGCACATTGATTCTCTCTGTACAGTGTCACTGAGTCTGTGTGTGTTTTAGGGTGCAGCTGGAAGGAGAGGGCACGTTTGAGTGTTCGGTCACCGGCCTGGTGTTTGAAGCTTCAGAGCGGGTTCTGGTGCGGTACTCGGTCCTGTCCTGGTCCAAGTTTGGCGCATTCCTCCGGGACTCCTGGAAATTTGCTGGACCCATCTTTAATGTGGACACAGTCGATAAGGATGCGTCTGTCCTCAAGTCTATCCAGTTCCCTCACTCCGTCTGCCTTGCCGGTAAGAATGGATATCCAGATTGGCTCACTCGCACATATAGAAATATATAATGCCCATAAGGCAATGTTGTGAACATCAAATACTTCCAAAAAGATTTTGCTGGGAGGTTCTCTTTAATTTAGTTGATTTCTGTGAAAAAGATAGAATTGTTAATTACTAATTAAGATTATGATCCATTTAAAGGCCTTTACACAAAATAGTTAATTTTAGTGAGTGTCATAATCTTTTAACTATAATTTAAAGTTGCTCTGGGTGAAACATAAAACCTTCTCTTGGCACATAATCTTCACTCAGATCCAGAAAATGAGATGACATTCAGTGTCCTGCACATAAAGGACAACCGTCCACTCATTGAGCCAACAGTGGACCACTCAGGTAGTCACGTCAAGTGGAATGTGACGTCCCTGTCACCCGTGGGTCCTATCATTCAGACGAGCCAATCACTAGAGCACCATGGTGTGGTCCTCATCTACAAGCAGCTGGGTGGTGACAGCAATAACAACAACTACAGCTTCCACGTCTACCTGGCCACCAACAGTTCATCTGACATCAAGGTAAGCATTGGAAGCAGTGATGCGTGCGCCACATTCAAGCATGACAGCTGTTTGGAAAATGTGGTAAAATTTCTTCAAAACCTCCTATAGTGACAGAAAAGAAAGAAAAACTGTAAGTCTGCCATACACAGTGGAAACCACAGTAAAACAGGCACTTTAATCTGTAACTTTGACATATCTGGCAATTTCACATGTCAGTGTCATGGAAAAAAACAACCTTGTTGTTACTATAAACTTGCCTCCACCATCCGTCTAACATTTCAGTATCTGTTCCTGCATGGTGATGAAATACTGTAGTTACATTACAAGATACAGTGCTCACAGGGCTGTGGTCTGAATTTTTTTTGACCACACACACACACACACACACACACACACAGAGTTATGAAATGCACATCTTGATGCCCGGCTTCTCCAAACAGTAATATGTCATATTTTATCTTACCATTTCTTATGACGTTAACAATCCACTTTTAAAGTGACAATCTCCTCATGACTTTTCACTTGTGTATTTTTGTGGGATTTTTCCCTTGAGGTGTGAGGAAAAACAAACTAAAAAACCCTTCCCTTTCATCCAGTGCAAAGAAATATTCCATTCATGGGACTACATTTTTCAATTGTGACTTTCAATAATTCAGATTCGTTACTGGATAAAACTCCGGCAAAATGCCTGTGAAATTGCATATGAAAAATAAAAAAGTTCGAGCCAAAACTTTCACTGGTTGATCATTTTTGTAACTGTACTGGCTTTAATGCTGTAAGACTTCATTTTCGAATAAGCACCAGATTTCCAGGTTTCCACTAATGCAAAGTTGATACACTTTATTATAGTGTTGAAAGGAAATGTCAGTATTTTGGTGATGATCAATTCAAGTGATCACTGATTCTGGTATTACTGACTTTACCAAAAGCCCTCTGATATATGTTCGAGTCACATTTAACAGCCTTCATGGTAGTAAGTAAAAAAGGTCAGTGGTATGTATGAGAATGGTATTGATGACACGTGTGTGTTACTGTAAGTGCGCCATGTAGATCTGTCATCTTCAAAGTGAGGTCACTCAGGAAGTGTGTTATTGTTGTGTCACAATGTGTATTTTAGTTGATGCAGCTGGTGAACAATCATACTAAATTTATCGCAATCCAGAAAATTTTTCTTTATTTGTATTTTTCCATCTAGTCTATTTTGCTCTGTCCAACAATCACTGACCGGCACTGAGTGGTTTTGTTTGTCTGAACCACCTTCAGTTTTTCTACACCGACAAATGTGTTTTGCCACCACTCAGCCTGCTCTTCATCTAAGGAAGTGACTTATCCTCTGTTTCATCTCAACTTCCTGCTGACCTCATGTAAACCAGGATATAGCCAAACAGGTGCGGGGCTACAAGAATCGCTACATTCGGATAGAGAAGCCTCCCACATGTAAACTGGATGAGGGGACGTATCGCCTCTTGAGCGAGCCGGAGGGAGAGATCAAACCTCAGGTGTGTCTCTTCGTCTGCTACAATGAAAAAACAATTTATATCACAACTTCTGCATTGAAGCAGCAACAGCATCATCATCATCATCATCATCTCTCATGAATTGTTAACACCATTAACTGATCTTTAATTATGGTTATGTGTATCTGTACAGGAACTAAAATTCACCCTTGCGGTGACTAAGATGAAAGGCTACTTTGAAGCTTTCTTTGAGCAGCCTCCACCCTTTACATTGTCTCTCATAGAGATTAACACTGATGAGACTGTGTGGTCTGCCACCATCAGAGAAGGTACCAGTGCATTTAGCCTCACACTGATCACATTTCAGACTATATTTATGTCGTGTCCCTTTCTATGTTTATTGGTCAGCTGGCCATAACAGGAAAATTATCTTTTTTTCATGTGCATGTGCGTGATTTGGTTTCTACCCCAGAGTGGTGATGATTACCTTTTCTTCTCTACTCTTAGGTGACTGTGTGGAAAACAACATAGAAAAGAAGGCAAGGAAAAGGACGACAAGTAAGTGTGTTTTCTTATTTTTAATCCGGTTTTTCCATCGCAACATGCTTTTAGCATCTACACGTTGACTAATCTACTCCTCTATTTCTCTCAAAGGCAGGCAGAGGAGCAGCAGCCCCTCAGAAGAAGAAACGGCCTGTAAAAGACCGCGATGGCAGGACGAGCCAGGTGACTTTCCTCGTCTTTTACTAACTACTGATTTGAGAAGAACAGCTTTGTTTTGCCCCAATCAAGTCGACGGAAACCATTTCCAGGCACACCCGCCTGTTTGAAATTAAACTGAAATGAAGTACCTGTGTGCGTGTGTGTGTGTTGTGTGTCTATTTCCAGATGGACTGAAAACAGCGATGACTCAGGGCCAGGACATGTCAGAGAAGCAGCTACTGCAGGTGGCCAAGCGGCTCGGGAAGGAGTGGAAGCAGGTGGCCATCTATCTAGGCTTGAACTCCAGGGAGCTGGATGACATCCAGTCAGCGGAGAAAGATGTGACCATGCAGAAGCTGAAGATGCTGGTGGAGTGGAAGAGCAGAAGGCAGCCGGGAGAGTCCACGGCGTACCACCTGTGGAAAAGTGTGGAGGAACTGGATGACTTGCCAAATGAGGTCCATCAGACACTACAAGGTAATGAACTGCACACAGACATATAAACACCATGTAATAGATATAATAACGGCGGATGAACAGAAACACATGTGCTCATGAAGTTATCACATTTCATCTTGAGGATTTTCCCTTCAACATGAAATCTAATAACTTTTTGGTGAATGTCTGTCAAAAATGTCTTTATGATTCATCCAATAGTTGATGAGACATTTCACTAAAATTCTGAAATCTCAACCTGTTGGTGTCGCTAAAATTGCTAAAAATATAAAATATAATATAATAATATATATATAATAATATATAAAGAGTTTTACAAATGCTGAAGTGTGCTTATTTTCTCAGTCACACTTCAAAATGAAATTAATGCTTTCACATTTTTGTGCCTGCTGATGAGGTCACATGAATTATTATTATTTTCATGTGAAGTGTTTACACGCAACCTAGTGACATAGTACAAATACTGATGAAGTCTTCATATAGAGGAGGACGTGGTGGGTCAGACACAAGACTTTCAGCCAGGAGACCAGAGGTTGAATCCTGCGTGAGACAAAATGTTAATGTAGACTTAGTATTACCAGTTTTCTACTAACAGTTTCCAGTTGCAGTTTGTTTAAGTTAAGGCACCAAATCTTTGTATTTAGTTAGGTTTAGGAAGAGGTCATGGTTTGGGTTGAAATAATAAGTGAGAAACAACACATAAACAATGGACAGACAAGTTATGGTGTTTTGTTTTTTGTTGTATCTTTCTTCAGACATGATGGACAATCGAGCAGCTAAGTGAAAGAGATTTGACTTAAATTGACTGTTGGATATCGTCATCATCACAAAGAAAAAAAATAAATTCTCAGGAACACAACAAAGAAGACAACATGTTTATGCTTCTCTAATGAATATTTTCTGGACATTTCTGTATTGCTGCATTTCATGAAAAAGGGCCACTGTCTTATATGTGAACGGGCATTTTCCCTACATTTTGTTCAAATATAATCTGTTAGATTCTGTAGTGAATACAGAATAGACAAGATGTACTTAAAGCTTCCTTAGTGTAGCCAGATTTCGATGCTTAGCATCACCAGGTTTAAAAATGACCAGTGGAGATGGAGGTGTAGAGGTCGTTGAGGTTCTCAGTAGCTAATTATGTAGCCAGTAACTGATGTAAATGTAGGTGCTGCAGTGTTGAAACTGTAAAAATGGGAAAAATCCAACCTGTGTCTTTTGTTTCACTTTTAAATGTTGTGCTTGTGGGGCTTTTTACAGAACAATTAAGCGTTACATCACAAGCACATGCCTGTGACTGAATACGTATGTAATAAATGCATATATGTTGAGTTTTTTTTACCAACTTTTCAAACCTGTGATTTATTTTTTTAAGTCTGTTTTTTTCTGTTTATGCCAGTTTGTGTCTAAACCTGTAAAACTAACTTGAGTTTCCTAATTATCTTGATTTTGTTTCACTTGAATTATGAATCCATTCCTGCCCTCCTGTGACTGGAATGCACATCTTTTGTTTGTTAAGTATAAATGTTTGTGCGTGTTACAAAAGTGTCCACTGCAGAAAATTCATGCATTTGGATTCAGGGATGAATTTAAGTATTCTCCCTGTGTGTGTGCAGCTACAGCCTGGCAACATTCATGAATGTTTATCAGGCGTCTTTTTTAAGGCTTATTTCACGGCTTAGAACATTTAAGATTTGAAAAACAAACTATACTGTAATCTGCCTGGGGAAATATTTAAGTTAAATATTCTCAACGTCCCCACATCAGTCACAGCTTTTGTTTCCGTTTTGCTTAATTTCAAATGACTCCAGACATCTCAACACTATTTGGGAAAAGCTGCAAAATGGCATCTGGAACGTCGAATCTTCCGTGCCGATATCAAGCATTATTGTTTCCGTCCAGAGACATGGGGCACTTCCTTTTTTAACAGTTTACCACCAGCGATCCAGGCTGTCCTTGATGTCTGAGTCCCTCCAAAGAATTGTGGAATAACTGTAAAATGACAAATATTGACTGAATAAAACAAGATAAGGTCTCTTGGGTGTTTCTTTTTTGATCTAATTTCTTCAATAGTTCTATCTGTAATTAAGTGCCATTTGATTCAAAAATCACTTCCACTTCAGCATTTGATAGCAAAAAAGTACTTTATTAGAATAAATAACAAATAACACCACAGGCCATCAAAATTAATAAATAAATAAATAAATAGATGTAATAAATAGATCAAATAAATAGATACATTTCCCCCAAATATTGGAATACATTCATACATTTACATGGGCCAACGTGGCCTCCACTGCTAACCATAGCATTAGATTGACTCCCTCAGCTCTCACTGAGTGAGGATAGCTTATGCCTGAGCAGTAATGACGCAGGCAGTTGTGCAGCATGTGCAGTGTTAAGCACCACTTTGTTAGTAGTCATGAATGATCTGGAAGGTTTGTTCAGTTGTGATGAGTTAAAGTAGAAGAAGGAATATTGTGGTATTAATTGGAACGATGGTGACGAGACTGCAGGGCGTTTAGTTCCTGTAGTCTCCTGAGGCGATGTAGCCCATGGCTCGGTTGATGGTGATGGTTCGAATTTCGAAGCCCTTCATAATTTTGCACATCTCCTGCCTGTTACTGAAGGTGTCAGTTCCCCACATCTGGGCGGTGTCGTCCTAACAGACAACCCAGACGGAAACAACATGAATACACAAAAATCTCCGGCTGTTTTTTGGTTACACAAAATCACCCAAACTTCCCAGTCAGTCTTACAAAAAAACTTTACAAGGATAGAACTCAATTTTCCTCTTAAAGACTGAAATGTGAGGAGTAAATGGGGAACAAACAAAAAAGAAGCAATAGAAAAATACCTCTGAGGAGTCTTTCTCTCCATTTGGCATCAGGGAGCAGTTCTGTATAAACCAAAGAAGATTTCATCAGGCAACTTTCAAATGTAATTTCCCAGGAGATTCTCTCACTATTTTTGTTCTGTGTTTAAAATCGTGACTCTTTTTTTTTTTCATGCCTCCCACACATGCATAATAAACACACCTTCCGCAGGCTCTTTATTATTCCCAGAGTTGGGCTCAGAAGTGCAACTTCTTCCACGGGACTTCTGAGTGGGGAGTTTAGGTAGGACTGAATAGCAGCAGCATAGTGGGCCAAGTCCTTCATGATGTTCTTCAGACATTCACTCTGTCAAGACATACAAGAAAAAATACCCATCAGTCATCTGGCTCCATTAGAAAAAATGAGTAAGAGTAAATAAGTAAGTGAGTAAGTGATTGAATGGGTGTAAATGTCCTAATTCTGATGAGTAGAATAGCAGACAACTAGTTTTATTTGAGTAAAATAGACGCTACGTTTCTAGTTATTACAAATTAAGTAACATACAGTATGTCTGATAAATCTAAAAAGCATTTCTAAAGAGATAGTAAGTAAAGCGTACCTCGTTGAAGGAAGAATTTCTTAGCATCATGCAACCTGAGTTCTGTAGGGTAAAAACAAAACATTTTACATTTTAATTAGTTTTACTGGTCAAGGCAGGCGCTCATAAGCGTGTTTGAACCAAACACTGGAATCATTATATGTAGACCAAATAAAAGTTAGTGAAAGCTGAACTTGAATTATGAGGCTTGAGGCTGTTTTCATTAATACATTTTAAAAAAAGAAAGTTATGCACTGAAGAAGTATTAGGACTTATATTCCCATTACAAAACAGATGGGCAAATAAATCGGTCTTTACTCATAATAATAATAATAATCTGATAATCTATCATTTATATCACCAATCAATCAATAAAGTCTCACCTGAGTCAGATTGGGCGAGCAGGCCAGGACCGTGTCAGTTTGACTCCTCACCACCATTGTGTCAGAGGTGATGCCAAAGCACAAAACATCCTGTAACACACAGTAAGGGTGTTAAACTACAGAGGTGTGTGACGGAGCTAAAGAGTTAAAAACAGAGTAACAACACGGACAGGCTGCAGTGAACTCTGCTCACATTCTTGAGAAGCTCCGTGATGTTCAGCAGGAGGCTCTTGAAGAGCAACGAGCACCGTGCGCAATTCTCTGCGTCCAAGGTGCGCTCCGGCACCGGCAGTCCTGTGGATGTGCGGCAGCTGAAGGTCAGCAGCAGCAGCAGCACACAGCTGGAGAAGCCTGCATGGCAAGAGAGTAATGACCATCATCAACATGTGCGATTTATGGGTCTACACAGTGGTGCTCAAGGTGCAGCACAAAACACAGCAGAACCAAGTGGCTCGCTGACTTACAGAAATTGAGGATTGCCATCTTTCTAATCTGATCGGTATCTGTGGTCGAGTCTGGCAGCTCTGTGCTGCTGCCTCCTCATCAGATAGATTTATAGGTCTTCTCGGGGGATTCCCTCTGATCGGCCTGCAGGAGCGCCAGCAATAAGAAAACTAAAACGTCATATGTAATTTCCTCGTCGATCTTCCAGCACACATTGGTTGAACGAAAACGGGAAGTGGCTATTTCTTTCATATTTTGAGAGTAAACAACTACGGGAAAAAAGTAAACTTTAAGTGTGATGTAACTGGTGTAAATTTAGCTACAAGAGCTTTTTCAACTTTCAACAAAAGGGTAACAATAGATGAGTGTAGTTATTAAGCAGCTTTCCATGGATGCAACTATATTGAGATTTTCTTTTACGTTTGCCCAAATAAAGGAAAAAAACAACATGATGCCGGCTAAGAGTGGCGCAGAGGTGCAAACAGCACCTACAGTCATGTGAAAAAATTAGGACACCCCATTAAATATTCAGTTCTTTTTTAAGAAATGTTCACATAGATGATCTTGTTTTTATTCATCTCTGGAAAAGAAAGTGATTTAGTTGCAGATAAACAACAAAAATTAACCTTGTTTTACTCATTAAACAAAAGATAAACAAAAATGCATATTCTACCTGAGGAAAAAGTTAGGACCCCCTAACAGCTAGTGTTACCCCCATGGGCTGAAATAACTTCACTGAGACGCTTTCTTGTAGCCGTCTACCAGTCTCTGATGTAGGTCTGAGAAAAGTTTGCCCCATTCCTCAACGCAGAATTCTTTTAGCTGTGAAGCTGTGAGATGTTTGAGGGGTGAAGTAGTCAGGCCTTCATGTTCCTCTTAGAGAGCTTCAACTTGAGCAGTCTCCTTCTGATTGTAGAGGCATGCACTTTCACATCGACAGTAGCAAGAGCCTGCTGTAGGTCCCGTGATGATATCTTAGGGGTTTTGGAGACTTCTTGCGATCTGCTCTCAGGGTAAACTTGCTTGAACAGCTAGACCTGGGCATGTTGGCAGTTGTTTTTGAATGTCCTCCACTTGTAGACTATTTTCCAGACAGTGGAATGGCTGATTTCAAATTCTTTTGAGATCTTTTTAAATCCCTTACCAGACTCATAAGCTGCTACAAGCTTCTTTCTGATGGCCTCAGACAGCTCTTTCGATCTCACCATGGTGTTCACTCTCACTTGAACAGTCAGGAGCGCACCAGACTAAATGTCTGAGGTTTAAATAGGGCTATCCTCCTTCAAAATGCTGAGTAACGATGTTCTAATCATGTGGACCTGATGTGATACAACTGTGTGTGATTTTAATGGTGTCCCAATTTATTCCTCACTAGAAATTGAATTTTTTTTAAATTATATTTTACAGAAAGTTTTAAAAAGTCTTTTCTTCAGTTTTAATTGTTAGTTATATATAGTTATGTTACTTGAATCTCTCAGTATTGTTAAAATTTATATTGAATATCCATATGTCCAAATATGTTTAAAAAACACACAGGCTTTGGTGACTGTACATGAATGATAGTGATGACAACGAATGCATTACACATGTTAATGAAAGATCCCAATCAAACAGTGTAATCAATTAAGTCTCGACATTTTATGTTGTGCGTGTAAATCTATGCAACATGCTCCAGTCCAGAGAGAGTTCATTATGCAATAGGTCCCCAGAGGAATTACATCAGCGGTGGAAATTTTGCTCTTAGTCATGTGCATCAAACTGTGCTGATGCGTCGTGTGATGACTTTACCTGGTTAGAGAAGTCAATCCTACTTCGTCTAATTAGGATAAGTGGTGTTAAATTAAAGATTATGATAATTAAGGAACACACAGGGCCTCAGCGGTAAATTAAAGGGCTCTTCTGCAGTGTTGGGGATCTGTGGCGGTGCATGGGCTCTGTTGCTGTTTCATTCGCAGCATGTCAGTCCTATGTGACTGTGTCTGTCCCACACTACTCAGGTCCAGTCAGTGCTGCAGGGAAGGGGTTTTCCATCTGCCTGGCACGTGTGGGCAGTGGGTTTATAGCTCATCTATTGTCATGCAAAGATACCAAGATCAGAGGAAAACAAGCAATCCCAGCATTTCCTTGAAGAAAGTGTAACTCAAAGTGCTCAAGTGCTGCACTTCAGTACAATTTTTAGCCAATTAAGGTTGATTAAGGTTTTACATTCAAAATATGAAATCTGGATTGTAGATTAAACTACCCAGCTGTATGTAAAGTAATTAAAGGTAGCTCAGTCTTAGCTACAGAATTACAATGCTGCGTGATATATCAGTGATGATGATTTATAAAGTATTTCTATAATAATACAGTACTCTAACAGGGGCCCTTCTGCATAATGAGCACCTTTTCTGTGCACTCTGATTATAATGTTTCTGAAACTTTACCGAAACAAAGACTTTTACTTCTAACAAACCATTTTTACATTGCAGGAAGGATCTGAATACTTTTTCCAGCAGTGGTGCTTTTACACCACATAATTTGATACATTTCTAACTCTATAAAATAAATGAATAATTTTTTTTACTTCATGCTTGTTAATACAAAAAATGTGGTTAAATACATGAATCTTAATCAATTTTCAAGATCAGCTTTTAAGACAACAAAAAAACCTTAAAATGCTTAGAAATTCAACCATCTATACTTCCATGACAATAGGGCAGGTTCATTTGCAGAGGAAGGCAGTGCAATATGCTTGAAAGCTCTAGAACTTCTACTAATGGGCCATGTGGTTAGATTGTTCTGAATGATCAAGAATGAGCTAAAGTACAGGTTCTTTGTTTTTCACAGATGGCATGTCAAAAGTTTGTTAATCTGAGAAGTGTACACGGCTCAAAATGAAATTGAAAAATTGAATAGATTAAATTCTCCTCTGTACAGAAAGCACGACTTCATCCTCCCCTTTAACCCTCAAGGTCCTGTTTTTAGGACCTTTGAACCACGTGTGTTTACCACCATTTTGAAAGGAAATGCTCTGGCTGAAACCTCAGTCGTCAATGTGTGGTTGACAGAAGTTTCCTGGCCTTTCTTTGGCAGGACCTCAGGACCAGATCAGACAGATGACCCACCAGGAGAGAGGGGGGACTTCCTCAGAGAGACAAATATCACATCTTACACAAAAAATATCAATGTATTCATAACTAAACTAACTCTATATACTAGCTCTATATAAACTAAGTCATATAGAGCCATTTCTGTGCATGTTTACCTTGACCCACAAATGATCAACATACATTTTAAATCCACGAGCTGCCATTTTTCACTTAAAGAAAAAGTCCTAGTTGTGACTTTAAAGGGGTTGTCCAGTCTAATATTGAGTCCCTTCAGGAGCAGTAAACCAACCCCCTGATGAGAGAGAGAGAGACAAACAGTGTCATGATGAGGCAACAGACCGAAACAGGGAGCTGAGTCATGCTGTGTGTAATGTGGTGATATTTTGTATTCTCACTGCAGTTATGATCAGGGATTAAACTTCCTGTGTTCATTTGAAAGAGGAAACTCTTCTCGACCCAGCTGACACGCAGCGGGACGCAGCTGTATGACGACAGACCGCACAGCCAAACCAGCATATATGAAACAAAGTTTATTCTTTATTTTACATATCTGTACATAAACATTTCTTCCCTCAAATAAAGTTTCTGATTACAATAGGATGAAAACGATATTAACACACTTATTCATTTAAAATGACTCGTGTCAGAAAATCAACATTCACAAAATGTTGAAGAGCAATTAGAGTGAACGTATTACCAAAAGCTACGACTCCACTACAAGGCAGGCATGTTTCCTTTACACTCTTTTAGCACCTTCAAATAAACATTTCTCAGTTGAAAACTACCATTTGTGCAGAATAAAAACAGGTCGACTTTGAAATACTTTAAAATTACTGTCCAACTTAAAATGGTCTGAAGAAGTTAGTTCAGCTTTTTTTTTTTTATACAGTGTTGTTTCTTTTTTCTCATGACTGACTTTCTACTAAATTTTTCACTATTATTTTATTTTTTTCCCACAATTTTTGCATTTGACAGTTATAATTTAGTGGCGAATGTAGAAAGTTAAAAAGAAACAATCGCAAAGCAAGGCCGATCACTGCACAGGAAGCTGGGGACAGAATCCATGACAACACACAATCAGTTTCCTCTTCTCCCAGGAAGCAGGAAGTGCTCCTCTGTCCGTAGCGCTGGGAGAAAACCACAGAAGCAAATGAAAGAGGGGGGGGGGCCTTCTTCTGTGTTGCTGCTACCACTGGAGTCAGCGGGTGGGACAGGAAGGTGGACATGGGGAGACGGGGGAAGCAGCGAGGAGCAAAATACTTGGGACAAGCGGGCAGGATTTGGATCGACACGGGGAAGAGGTGGAATGGCCAGAGGGAAAAGTCTGGTTTGGAGCAGGAGCTTAGCGTGGCAGAGGGGAGCAGGGTGGAGCAGGGACGGGCGTCTCATTTGGATAGGGTCCTCTCGGCCAAATGTTTCTGCTGGCTCTCAGCATGCCTGGAAAAGAGAAAGGGAACACATAGTCAATTAGACAAGAAGTCTTGTGATATATATTTTTCTTATTGTCAATAAATCCCCAGAAAAGACCCAAAACCAACAATGAATTGATTGTACTAACAAATACTGGATGTGTAGCTGACGCTTGGCGTGCCTTATTCCTCCATTGTTGCCCAAAAACTATTTCACATTAAACTATAAAAGTAAAACACATGAGTGAGCCACACTGTTGTAGGCTATTAGGTGACATATTCCTTTAGCACCATGAACACGGGCACCGTGCCTTCCCAAATACACTGTCCTGCTGCTCACTGGTGCGTTAAATCTGCGGCTGAAAATAGTCCCTAACAAATGCACTATTTACTCCTGTTTGAGCAGCGTTTGTTAAAAGGGAACGCCGCCAGTTTTACACAACAGAATCTGCTTGCAGGTCGGCAAAAAGCACTGAATGTTAAAGGGAGCGATGAAACTGCAATCTGCAGTGTCTGATGCTGTATATGTGTGCAGCATTGTTTGTAGTCTGGTTAAATGTTTGTATTGTGTTCGGTTGTATTTTGTTATTTATGTGAAACGCAAGATTTCAGAAGAATATTGAAATTAAATCACATCAAATCAATGGAAACCAGTCAGTGATTTGAGGCTGCATTAGCCACTGCATTAGTCACACACCCAAATCTCCAAACTGTTGGTTTTTTTGGTACATTTTGGGTAATGTAGGTGGTTTAGAAGGTAGAAAAATGTGTGTAATAAAAAAATACAATATTTCAGTTTCTGCTGAATCAATTTTTCATACTGACAATGTTATAGGAGTGCAATGCTACATCGGTGGAGTATTTAAAAACTATAACAACAGCAGGAACTACAGTTCCCTGCTGTTTCTAGGAAATCACTTAGCCTTTTTTAAAATTTGCTTTTAAATTTCTACATTTTCGGTAGGAACAATTAGGCTTGAGGCTGAGAATCATGGACTAAAGCCTTGTTGGTTTGAGTCTTTTTCATGAGATTTCTTGACAATAACAAAATATAAACTCTCTCTTTCCAATCTTATTTTTCAAATTAATGATTTCTTTTCTCTAATATATGGCAGTAAAAGTAAAAGTGGAGTATGGAGTAAAAGTAACTCATGGTAAAAGCAGAGAACAAGTTCCTCATGAAATGCCTCATCACCTGGTGAGGTCCTCTATGTCAACCAGCATGGCATCTTGCTCCATGTGTAGTTCATCCCGAATCAGCAGCAACTGTACAAGCTCCTCATTCAGACCTGCAGAGGTAGATTATATGAGAAATGATATAAAAGCATATTTTTGTCCATACAGTTATATATAACGGTCACGGTTGAGTGTAGCACATATTCTTTTCTGACCCTCATCAACCGATGAACATTGAATTAACTATACAGTTCCGTACTTGACCACCTAAAATCAGAATTCTTTTATTGTCATTGTGCATGAAGCACAACGAAATTGAAATAAAAACAGCAGCTCTCATGGGCAGTGCAAAAACAACAAAAAGGTGCAAAAAGACAGAATGTGCAAAGATGAAATAGTGCAAAAAGAAATTAAATAGACTGTACAGTTCACGGGGGGTAGGGGTATTTACATTGGAGGAATAAAAAAAATATATATATAAATATAGGTGAAAGTAAAAGTAAACCAATGTAAATCCAATGTCACAGTTTTGGTTGTATTTTTTGTGTTGATGTACTGTTCAGGGTGTGGCTGTGTTGTTAATGTTCAGGGCAATGACAGCTCTTGGGTAGAAACTGTTCTTTAGTCTGTTGGTGTTAGACTTTATTGCCCTGAAACGTCTGCCTAAGGGAAGGATTCAAAGAGGTAGTGTCCGGGGTGTGAGGAGTCCCTGATGATGCTGCAGGCTCTCCTGAGGCAGCGGGTGCTGTAGTTCTCCTCCAGAGATGGAAGAGGGCAGCCAGTCAGTCAGTCTCTGGGCGGTGTTGATGACCCTCTGGAGCTGCTTCCTCTCTGCCGCAGTGCAGCTGGAGAAGCACAGCGAGATGCCGTGGCTCAGCACCGACTCCACCGAGCAGCGGTAGAAGGACACCAAGAGCTCAGTTCTTAAGTTGTTCTTCCTAAGAATCCTCAGGAAGTAGAGACTCTGCTGTGCCTTCTTCAGGATTGCTGTGGAGTTTGCAGTCCAGGTCAGGTCTTCACTGATGTAGGTGCCCAGGAACCTGAAGTCTGGCACCATCTCCACCCTGTTCCCGTTTAAGGTGATGGGCTGAATGTCCGGTTTACACCTCCTGAAGTCGCCAATCAGTTCCTTCGACTTCACTTGACTTCCCCCAATGAGTTCATAATGACCTCACAATGCCATCGAAAAACAATGTGAGCGCTGACAGTCTGACCGCACATCAGTGGTTGTGTTTGTTACCACATCACATGTTTCGGCTATTGTTCCTTCAGCTTTGCCAGAGGGACTGACAGAAGAGATTTTGGTGGGAAAGTCTGTTTTGTAAGTAAAAACTAGCTCATGATTTAGGACTCAAGGGGATTTTTGGAGCTGTTTTATGCTACATGAGAGATTATTCATCCTCCAGTACCAGGATCAATGATCTCTACAGTGTGGTAACAGTAAATGCTCAGGGGAAGCTGTTAAGTGGTACAGTTCTTTAAACTGACTAACATACATAAAGGTACTTTCACATCCACTGAAAAGTGTAGGGGTCAGTATGCATGTGCATGTTTTTCCCCATTTGCTCTCTTGCTCATTTCTGCAATTGAAAGTAGAGGTCAGTGACTCTGTATTAGTGTGTACATACTCTATATGTGTGTGTGTGTGTGTGTGTGTGTGTGGTGAACTCACTCTCAATCTGGGAGTGCAGGTCATTGACAATGACCTGGAGCTGTCCCAGCGTCATATCTCTCAAGTCGGTAGGTTTCAGGCTTCTTTTCATAAGACACTCACTGATGTGAGGCATGTGTGGAAGCTAAAGAAACACACAAACAGAAACACGGATTCATGAAAAGACATATTTTAGACATTACGCTTTCTCTGTCAGGAGGTTGAAACCTTGAGAAATTCATTCAAGACAAATTCAGCAAGAATCTGCTCTGTGACTAGTTATTCAGATATTTATGAAATTCACTTAAAACCATTTGTGTCAAATGATTTAATTCTTGCAGCTCACTGGATAATGTTGTGAAAGACCTCAGAGGAGACCTCTTATCATCTGAAACAATAAGTCAGTTCTATTGACTAAACAGTCAATTGACAGAAAATTAGTCAACAACATTTTTTAATCAGCCTTTTACATCTTTTATCAAGCAAAACTGCCAAACATTTACTGGTGCAAGAGTCTCAAATGAGAGGGGTTTCTGAGAAATGGTAATTGGTAATTTTCAGACATTTCATACTGAACAATTAATCAATGCAATGAGAAAAAAACAGCAAGTTATTTGGTAATCAATATTAATATTAATTGCTAATTGTATTTCTAAATATGCTGTTTTCTTTATTTGAAAGCCACAACAGCATGAATCATCAGGGGAAAAGAAAAGCAGTCAAACTGAGTCTAATGAGTGACTGACAGCGAGTGCAGCTTTATTCTGCTACCTGAACTTAGTCGATTGGTGACATTTTCATTTGTTGCTCTCTCTGTGAAAAACAACTTATTTTCAGTGTCTTGGCCTCTTCTGATAATGAAACAAAAGGGAACATCATTTTTTCTAGGCGGTAGTCACCATTCTGCGAGGAGAGACGGGGGATTCCAGCCAGACACTGCCGTTTGGTCACAAACAGGTTGAGACTGTTTTCTACAAATAAACAGCAGGTGAACTCAGTGACCATATGCAGTTTGAACTCTCCAGCAGAGGCCAGCAGTGACGCTGCTTTTCCTGAGAGCCCGCTGAGTGCTTTGACCCCACATGACAGATCTGTCTCACTTTTTACTTCTTATGTCACCACACATTTACAATAGGATTTCTCTTTTCATGGGAACTTTTAAAATTCCCTATGCTTTATCAGTTCACATAAAATCCCATTCATCTGTAGTGAAAATATCTATTATGTCATCACAGATAAATGTGGAGTGACAATAAAAGGGTGAGGAATGACTGACATCATTTTCCTATGAGTGAAAATCAAAAGCTTCCATACAATGACGGATCCTGGAAGTTTTGGAGTTGCATCTGTGCCAGTTATTGAGCAGCTATGGCTCAAACCAGTACTTTACTGAATGATCATTTCTCCAATGCTTCCGCTGGTTCTGTGTACATGTTAATGAGTCCCGCTGACAACCTCTGAGTGTAGCCACAACATGCAACACAATCACAAAGCATCGCATCGTGTGCTTTCTCAGGCACAAACGGGCAGATGATTTGTGTTTTGTTTACCAGGCTCTCCCTCTGTCAACACTCCCATCCAACCGGTCTACATTCCCTCTTTCCCTTCGTCACCCATTTTCTCTTTCCCTCCCACTTCATCTCCAGCCTTGACAAACAGTAAGGTGAGAATATACGCCACACTTGAAGCATTTGCATGCGTTGGTGTCTGGCTGACTCTTCTTGTTTCTCACCCCTCTTTCACTTTCACATTGGCACTGATGCAACTGTACTTCAGGCTGCCATGTGTCAGTTTCAGTTTCGAGTGACTGGACACGCACGAGGCGGTGACTTAAGAGTGACATAGAGAGAAATGTGATGTTAAAGGCAGGTGAGAGGGTGATGGGAAAGGTCTGTAGATTAGTGAGTTTCTGTGGCAAAGGACTGTTTGAAACGAACCTCCAGCAATGACTCAATATCAGATTGAGGAAGTACACAGATTAAATGAAGTTGAGTTGAGAGAGAAATTAGGTTTTACAGTGGAATCTAAATCTCTCCCCCCTTTTCTCTTGATGACTTTCTTGCTTTCTCTCACTGATTCTGTTTGTACAGATTTAGGAAAAACCCACACTCCCAGTACACAGACAGACTTTTGGATGCAAGCTCACTGTTTTGGACAAATTCCCATTCTTTGCCTTTGACAAGTGGGGTAGGACAACCGAGTTTACTTAGAACTGAACAAAACAGGCAGCAGTATAACAGCAGAGCGGTTCTTCCACAGTCTTCTTTGTTCGATGAAACCCCCACCTTTTTATCAGATTTGCTCAAGACGCCACCCATCATGTTCCAAACGTCTTCGTTTTCATTGACTTTAATGTGGATGTTAAGAAATGCTACATAAAGTGGATTGTTACAAACATTTTTTTCTATATAATTAAACTGTCAGTGTTCATTATGAGGAGCAGAAGCTCAATATTTCAACCATTTATCATCACATACAACAAATTCTATACACTGTTTATTATTTATCAGCTAATTATGTCTACTTTATCCATTACTAATAACTAATTATTTATATATTAACAGTTCATGTACTGTTTTTATCTGTTTATTTTAACTGTTGATCTGTTAGTTTTAGCTAATTATGTCAACCATTTATTTGTTTAACCTGTTAAACCTTTAATTTTAGTTATTATCTCCATTAATTGTAGCTAATTAGCTGATTATTATTATACACACCATTTATCCATTACATTTAGCAAACCATTTTGACTTCTCACCAATCACTTTTCAGGCAACTCGTGGCTTTAAGGTCTTACAACTGACTCAGGTTGGTGGGATCACAAAAATGTGTAGTCCTATATATATATTTTTTCAATCAAATCATAATTTCTGTTTTTTCCAAATTAGCTGAGCTACTCCTCAATCCTTCCATGCACCCCAGACAACTGCAGAAGTGCCCCTGGTTAGGAACCTCTGTTCTGGGGAAGAATTTAGCACATGTAACTTCTGCAGCTTAACAGACCTCTGGTGTTGTGGACACGGTAGGTGGCTGTAGCCTTAATACATCTTAATATTCACTATGTGTTTGGGCTGGATATGACAGTGATGTCTTCTGACTGCTGAGCACTTCTACATCCCCAAACACTGAAGCCAATGCTTTCTGGCACATGAATTATAGATGGACCAGGCCAAGCTGCCCTTCTCTTCTCTGAATAAGTAACGTGGTTCTGCCTGCAAGTCCGGGTGGAAATATAATGTGTGTAAGTCTGACAGTGTGGGTGTGTGGGCGTGTTGGTGTGTGTGTTCCTAAAGAAGCAGTGAGGCAGATAAAAATGGATGAAATAATGATGAGCAGGGTCGTCATCACCTCCCTTCCTCTAAATGGGGGCAGAGGAGAGGTGGGGGAGGCTTCCTGTGACATCATCACAACATGAATGCTGTATGACCCATTCAGCGGCCGATTACCACTCACATGTTACTGAAACACAACCCACCCGTCTATTCTCACAAACTTTGACTAATGGACCACACATTTAATGTCACATGACCATAACATGTCTGACATTTGGCTCTTAAAACAAAAATTCATTATTTACAAAAAACATTACATTATAAAAAACATTATATCTGGTGGCTCTCTGCTCTCATCTTCGTGGTGAAGACGTGACCTTATGATTTGTTTCCTTTACAGGGCAGTGTCATGCTGTGCCTCTGATAGAAGGTTATTTCACTCATAACCTTCTGTGTGTCCGTAAGTGCAGAGTTGCGAGAACAAAAGGAGGCATACTTCTTGTAATAAGCTTTCAGTCTTGTTTTTAGATCCTCATAAGATGCAGGTGGGGGAGAACAGTTGTTAAACACCAAGTGTGCCTGATGTACCTCCACTGATGATGTCACTGGTCTAAAATCCATGTAAAAGGAAATAAAAATATGAAAAATGAAATAATTGATCAGACTAACGAAGCTTTTGCCACACAGAAGCTGTTTACAAGAAATATTAACAGTTTATCTTAAAACTGTGGCCTGTGACATCATCTGACATATCGTTGAGGATGACGGTTTTAAACCTGCAGTGTCTGATTTTTGGCCACTTGGGGGCAGGTGAAACAAGCTGTAAAACCTGCTGTTAATATGGTGAACTTGTTAGCAACCACTTGCTGATTTACACATCCAGCAGTTACAGAGCAACATTAGCACTCATTTGTTTCTGGCCACAAGGCCAATGTAAGTCCAACAATCACACTCCTCTCCACAAACTTCTTTTAAAAAGATATCTGGCTCTATAAGTGTTAAATGTTCCACTTTACTCACCAGCTAGTCACTAACTTTGTGTGTCTTTGTTGTTTGGTGCTGGGCAGGTAGTTAACAGCAATATTTTTTGAGTGTTTATGCTGAAAATCACTGCTTGTCTGCCAGACCTGCACTGATGAGGACCAAAACAGAGCTGGGGAGCTAACCAATGAGCTAAAAGACGCTATGAAGCTCTGCAGAACTACGGGGGAACAGCAGTCGGGGAATTATTCTCTGTGAGTTCATCACTACAAGAAACATCTTTCACATACTAGTGGTCATATGATTCACTGTTAATATAAAAGCAAAAGCAAAAGCTTGAAACAGTAAACATGCTTTTGTCTTTTTTTGGTGTAACTGCTGTTATTTTTTCTATAAATCAGTGGATCTCTTGATTGCAGTTGTGTTGTATTTACACACTAACTTTATCTGTATAAACATCACATTTACATGACTTTTGTAATGCCAAAGATTATTGGAGTCATACAGACAATCAACCAGGTGACAAGTTGTCCTTACTGGTGTGAAACTTCCTGGCCAGATGGGATCATTACTCTATATTTCTGGTGCTTACCAAGTCGGCCACTGGTGATTTCTTGCGATTCTGTTTCTCCACCTCCACCTGCATCTTGGCCATGGGCTTGGCCATAGCCAGGGCCAGCTTCGCCTCCGCCTGCAGCTTCTTCTGTCGACTCAGGAAGTCCATGTCCTCCAGAGACTCAGAGTCATCCTCTGTGGTGTCCCTGTCTGAATAGGACGAACTCTGCTTGGACTGCAGGGGGGATGTGGTGGAGGGAGGAGGGGGGAGAAAAGACAATGGAATAAAATATGAAGGAGGAAGTGAGAAGTGAAAGAAAAGGGGGAGAAGAAGAATGTAAAGGTAAGAGAAAGGTGATAATAATGGAGGAAGGAAAGAGGGGAAAAGGATAAGAAGGACCAGGTCAGAGGATTAATGCTCATGTTTCATGGCATTTTGGTACGTAGATTTTGTGCACTGACAGGAACGCCATTGTACATTTAATGGGATATGAGGAGATCGAGGATGAACATGTAAAGAGATGATAATTCTCTCCTTCACCCTCTCTTTCCATTAAATGCGTCTCAGGCTGACAGGAGGTTAATGTGGCCAGCCATCCATGGCCGTGGCGAGCGTATTCCAATTCACCTCTCGTTTGCTGCCCATGAATTGGTTAACAGGCCAGAAAACGAAAAAAAAAAAAGACATTCATAGAGCAACCAAACCGCCAGCTATCTCTGATTCATAATGAATACCTCCTCTGTTTCACTGCTTTCATTCTCGTTCTGTCTTAATCTTGCTTTTACACAGATCTTGGCTGTGTAAAGATCTGTGTATACTTTCACACAGTCAATCCTGTATATCATACTACACATTTTAGAGTGATTTCAAGATTCAACTAATTTTCTTTTATTGTTGAATTCTGGAGAAATGCTAGCATAGCTCTGGGCGTCAGTATGTACCATGGGGGACAGAGGTGTGTCCAGACTGGTCTCTGTCTTGCTGTCATCTGCATCACTGTCCTTGTCGCTGCCGCTGTCATTGACAAAACAGATCTGTAGGTTCATCCCACTCTGCAGCCTGCAGGGAGAGACAGAAACAACATGTTAATATTAGCATAAATGCAGATAAGAGTCAAGTCAGTTCAATGTTGGCTCTTTCTGCAGTAACTGACTCGGACCAGGGCCAAAACAGACAGCAATGTCAACAGCTGCTGCTAATACTAATACTAATGACCTATGATGAGTGCCTCGTCTCAGTAAAACACACTGTACTGTGTGCACTATTCATGTGTTTAAAAAGAAGAAAAAGTGCAAGAAATTAATAAAAATGGAAATAAAATCCGAACAGACATTAGCAGCTGAGGACAGAATTAAGGAGGGCTTGTGTTTGGGAGGTGGGGTTGTCACTAGGTGTAGATCCAGCCCACTGTGGATCAATAATCTGCTTATTCAGTAATTACAAACAGAGCTGATTGATTACACAGCATAGATCCAATCAGTCCCAATTAAAATAGGACCTAAGAGGTCGATTGTTTTTTTTTTTTTTTTTTTTTTCAGGAAGCAGTGTCAGAAACCTCCCTGTAACTTGAATTTAATAGATTGCGCGAGTGTTTACTAAGTTTTCAGAAGACCAGTGTAATGTCTCTACAGTGTAAAATCTGAATGTATCTGAGCTTATTGCTTGTGTATTAGCATTATTATTGACAAATATGAAACGTGATAGGTGGCAAAAAACTGCAGAGCAGAAATCCCAAAGATACATTTGAGGTCACTATCCGATAGTTTGTAATGTGTTAACACTGACAAGTTTATCTAAAATTACCCACTCACTACATATTGTGATCACAATTCTTTGAAACTGAAGAATGATGAATACACACATCACATAGGTGTGAAACTATTTCAGAAGTCAGACTAGCCCCAAGAGAGAAATTACACGCAACCTATTGGTGTGTGTGTGTGTGTTATGAAGTTATGAAGATCAGACGTTGCATTTTTGGCTTGTGTTGAGACATTACTTCCATGGTTCTTTAAAAAAGTAATTTAAGAGATTTTTATAAAAAGCATCAAGTTTAAAAAAATTTAAAAATAAAAAGTTGGCTAATGTAGTGTTATCTGATTCTTCAGACTCAAAAATCTATTATCAGTTGGGCTCTAATATAGTGTGTCTGTGCTTTTGCCAGCCCAGACATCATATTTTCACACTGTCCTGTCATTTTACTATTTCCCTGTAATGAGGCATTGAGCATCACAACCAGTCACTAACCTAACCAATATTGAGAAATCTGAGTGATTCGAATCACAGGAATACAAAGAGCACTGGAGTGGAACATCCAGTTCCAGTAAGGTACAGTGTAGGAGGTGGTAGTAGTGTGTGTGTGTGTGTGTGTGTGTGTGTGTGTGTGTGTGTGTGTGTGTGCGTGCGCACATGTAGGTGTCTTTTTGGAAGTGAGAACCACAAGGGCTGACAGTGTATGGCTCATTCACGCTGCACAAATCCTCTCTCCTTCCTCATTCTCTTCCTCCATATTTGTACTTTTTGTGTTGGTACCCATGACAGTAAATCTACACTTTCAGATTCATATCCTTCTGTTTACTTTAACCATTGTATACAGCTGAAGTTCATACTATTTTTGACATGAAACCTCTGTTCTCATCTTTGTCCAGAATCCACTTTCAGTAGACTTTTCTTTATTGATCCCCCATAGGGGGAAATTCACAAGTACAGTACATCTTTCTTCAGAGAATTATACACCCCCAAGAATGTGGTTTTCCAAGTAACAGTGACATGTTTATTGGTTAAGAATGAAGTATTTGACAGAGGTCTTACCGTGAAGACAGGCTGGGTTTGCCGCTCTTACTGCAGCTGGTATAGATGCCCGGCCCATCGTCAAAGAAACTGCCCAGGGCCAACTTCTGCCTGATCGACTCCCTCTCATTCTTTTGGGCCTGCAATAGGACATTAACACAATAAGGTTACCTTTTGATGATCTTTTTGATTATTTATTTTGTAGTTTCTAAATGAGGTGGGAAGTCAGGGTCAGGCAAGGTCAGGATTATGTGTCTGCATCAAAGACTCTTCAGCAGGGGCAATGCTTGTTGTCTGAGCACCTCAAAATACTAATTGAGGTCCAAATACTATAGTATACTATAACTATATCATTTTCTTGCATGCTAGATCACCCTTTTCCCCACATGACTAGCAGTATACACAAATAGAAGGGCTGTTACCCTGAGCCATTTCTACCCAAATCACACATGCAAGTCTATTAATAGCAGCAGCTTCCTCTTAATTTGCAGTGTGAGGTTCAGCGTCATCCTAACAAGCTCTGATACAAAGTGTGAAGTCAGCTAAAGTACTGGAAAAAAGCGTAAAAGCATAAAAATCAGGGATCATCTCAAGCTGACATAACCAGTATTCACAAGCAGGTGGTGCTGTTGTCTTATAGAACAGCTGCTGAGCACACCAGTACCCACACACACACAAACTGCAGGACTTATACAGGATTATGTTCATGTACGGTAAACTCTAAAGGAAGAACAGCAATGGCCATTTCACACATGCTTAAATCTGCAAGAATCCCAACATTACACAATTTCAGAGTCACTCTCACTTGGCCTCTTCCCAATTCTTAATCCTGAACTCAGCACAGCTCCAGCTTTGGCAGCACTTCACACACGCTCACACACCAGTCCCCATAGGACGTCTCGTCTGTGCTGATAGCAGGTAAACACATCCAACAGAGGTGCAAAGCACTAATGAGCCACTCAGACTGTTTCTAATCAAATGGGAAGAGTTCAATTCTCTGTAGCACTTTCAATGGAGCCCAGATTTTATCTTGGCACTGTGACTTTCCATGGACCTTACAACACTCTCTGAGATGTTTTCAGTCCATCATACACACAGAAATCAGCCTACACACTACAGTGCTCCTGCCTTTCTCTCAACAAAGGATTTCAGGCAGCCTGACAGACAAATGGAAAGTAAGAAATAAGAAAGTTTGAGGGTTTAAATCTCGGGTTATCAATCTTCCTGTCTTGGAAATCTTTATAGCAAAGCAAAGTGAGCAGGGGTTTAAAAAGCTTATAATGGGTATCTGATGGTTTAATGGTTAAGACATAAACCATGTAAGTGTAACATTCCTGGTTCCAGCCTCTGTCTGTCTCTCCCCCCACCCCTGCTATTTTATACTCATATTACTCTCCTCTCACTATTAAGGCAAAATGAGAAAAGACAGAATCAAGGTAAGAAGGTGGTGAGTAAGAAAAAGATGTCAGTGTTGTTGGCCTGAAGAGTCCTTTTTGCCCCATTATTGCCCTTTTCCACTTACTCCTCTACCCATCTTCTACCTTTCCCATCAATCTTTGTTCCTCACATTCTCATGCTTTCTTTACCCACCTCACTCCACCTCACCAGTCGTTTGTCATGCTCCCTCTTCCTCATTATCCCCAATTCTACTCATCTCCTTCCATCTCCATTTCTCTCCATCAGCCTCGGGCCTCTCCTACTCTTCCAGCCAGCTATCTCTCTGCTGTTCACTCTGTTCTTTCCTCTCCAAATTGCTTATCACAGCTTCACCTCTCTCCCACTCATTTTCTCTACTCCTTCGCTCCCTCCTTTCCTCTCTCTCTGTCTGTCTCTCCTGACAATTGTGTGCAGGCGTTGGTGAGAGTGCCTTCACCAAGGACAAATTAACATAATCCCACTCCACACAAGAGCCTGCAAGACGCACTTGGCACTGCCAGCACACACACTGGCATGTAGAGGACTGGACCTGGCACCGCTCCTTTGTGTGTGTGTGTGTGTGTGTGTGTGTGTGCATGTTTGAAAGATAGCCTGGGGAGTCGAGATGAACACACTCGAGAGTTTCAATTCATTGCTTCAAAGGTGCAACAGCAGCGTGTGTGGTGCAGCACAGGCACACATTTATGTACTCGCACATCACTCATACAAGCCTGAATACAACACGGCTGACACACTGTCAGTCAAGTTACTCCACAGAACAGCTGCTCCAAGCAAAGGCGAAAACCAGAAGCAGCAGGGTTCACTGAGCACAGTTAACTGTTTGCTCCCCTCATGAGGTGAAGGCTGACGAAAAACAAAATGGGGGCTGTGCTGAGGTCCAGGTGGAACAGAGGTGTGACACATTCGGGATCAGAATACTGAGTTAACAAACAGCATCACTTCAACTTTAGAGCTAAATTTCAATACAGTTTGCAAATGCATGACACACACACACACACACACACACACACACACACACACTCTCTGCTAGAGGGTGGTGTGCTGATGTAAAGATGTATAATCCCTCCGTATACAAAAAGACAATTCCCGCGCTGGATCTGAATCTCTGGTGACTTGACTTAGACGTGGATTAAACTCTTCATCTTCAGCCATTAATCATAGCCTGTTGATTAACTGTTAATCTGAACAGGTCATCAGTCTCACTGGATCCCAATTAATCAAAAGCAATCAAAATTAAGAAATGCCTTTCAACTTCCATCACAAAATCAGTTAAAAATAAAAGACTTTTGTTCTTGCACTTTACATTTTATGTGCAGGGCTGAAATCTATGAGGCAGAACGCAGAGCATATGCTACTGCAGTGATTAAGAAAACATACTGCTCAGTTCTCAAGAACAAACTAACTATCTTTGGATAATATTTGTGTTTTATATAAACATTTACACAAAATGACTGTCACAAAGGCAATGCTTGTTATAATCCTCTACATAATGTGAACTGTGAGAAAGTCAGGATGAAACGCATCGCTTCTATCATCGATTAGATTGGTAATAGTTAATCATACATGATGACTTTTATTATCAGTTAATGCGGATTATTCACTTAATCGACTGATTAATTACTTTTACCAGTTTATCTTCCCAGGGTGACGTCTTCAATCATCTTGTTTTATCCGACCAACATCCAAAACCCAAAAATATTTAGTTTGCAATTACATGAAACAGAAAAGCATCTAATTCTCCTTCCCTTTTTGATTTTTATATGTTCAATATTTAGATCTTTATCTTTATTTCATTTTTATTCATATCTTTTTCTTTATATGCATCTTTCTGTTATGGAGCTCTCAGCCAAAGAATTTCACAAGAGTTAACTGGTGTAACCAGAGTGACAATAAACATCTTCAATCTTGAATCTCCTCTCATTGAAGGAGCTCTAAACCAGCATGTTTGGCATTTTTGCTTGAAAGATGACTGAAACTACTATTAAATAAACTAATCGATAAACATTTCAGCTCTAAATTACACACTTACAAACTTAGCAACTGGAACTGACGGGATGAGAAATTAACTTCGGCACATTAAACACTCATAATGAGTGGGGGAAAAGAAACTTTCAAAGCACAACTAGCCAAAAGTTAGCACTGGTCTGCAGCTGGTTCAGCATTAAGGTCATGTAGGATCTCTGCAACTCGCACCTGCCTGACAAAACAACTTCCTGTCTTTGTATAAACATCATCTGTTATACAGCACGTTTGTGTGTGTGTGTGTGTGTGTGTGTGTGTGTGTGCCTGGGTGGGCTGTGTTTGGTTATCATGGAGGCCCCATAAACCATTTATAAAGGTGTAGAAAACGGCACTGAGAGATGGAGGTGCGAAATGGGTAGTAATTACACACTACTGCCTCTCCTTCCTTTTCTGCACCGTTTTTTAATGATCCATCCACCAATAGCTCATCTCCTGTCTTATCTTCTTGTCTATTTAAATTTCATGTGCAATCACATCAATCTCAAACCACACTCCCTTCATTGGAAGTAAAGTATATTCATTTTCAGAGCCTCTTTAATGTGGGAAGCAATCAAATCCTGCCATGTTCACAGTTTCCATGTTTGTTTATTGCTCTGCTTCCAGGTGTGAGTCTTTGACATGCAAACCTTGCACGTCAAAGGCCGGAAACACACAAATTCTCTGCTCATTTGATGGCTCATTCATGCAAAACGTCATCAATACGACATTATTGTAACCTTTGTGTGTTTTACTGGGTAATTTCCCACTGGAGCTCCTTATAAAATCCTGGGATGGCGAATTATCCGAAGGCCAGTTTCCACATGATGACATGGAAAATTGCCGGATCCATTACATTAACATTTTAAGATGCATGTGGGAAAGGGACTAGAGAGGCAGAGGAAGAAAAAGAAAGAGAGAGAGAGAAAGAGATAGATAGAAAGAAAGAAAGAGTGACAGTCCTAACCACCTCCCTCTTTTCCTGGCCTTGAGCATTAGACTTGTCACTGTCTAAATTAGATTGGGAGAAACACAATTGGGTTAATTTGTGTTTTTCCTCAAATTCACCAAGCAATTTCCTCTCCTGAAGAACCCTCATTGACAAAGACGTTTTCTCCTCCACTCTGCTCTACACCCATTCATCAGCAGACCCAGACAGTGATTTAGCCTTGCTTATGGATGACAGGGTGCTTGTTTTGAGCCCTCAAATCGTCCCTGAAAATCTATATTAGAGGAGGGAGATGAATTTAATTATCTGCGCTAACAAAGAGCTTCCTCCTTCTCCCTCCCCCAAATTGCTGGCTCTTGTGTCCAGAAATTGTTTAGTGGTTAAGATCTGAGATGTGTATAAATATGGATGTGCGTCTGTGTTTATCTCTGCACTGCTACAGATTTCTGTACTCTCATTTTCTTCTCTAGATTTCTTTACCCTAATTGCAGTCTCCCTTTTAACCTCCCTACTGTATCTAAATTTGGAGAAAAAGACCTTTAAAATGTGCCACTTATTCATTTAATAAAAGCTATTTCCCCTTACTTCTCTTTCTCTCCATTCCTCACTAACTACCCTCCCTTTTTCTGCACAATGGAGGCTTTTCACCAGCTGATACCTCACTGCCTGGTTGGAGACAAGAACCCACTGTTCACACACAAGCACACACACAAATACCATATATGCAAAAACTGGAGTACAAGCTACATGTCTATTTAAGAGAAGCGACAGTGAGTTGAGGATGTGTATTTGGAAAAATTGGAACAGTTTCACTCCGATACTTACTCCAGGCCCGACAGTGAGCTCACAGCTTTACAAACAGATACAAGGTCAGTGTGTCTACTAGTGTGTTTTGACTGGGCTGTGTAGCTTCATAGTTCAAACAGATGGTCTTGCAGGTTTTGATTTGCCAAAAACTGCATCCACTTGTAAATATTTCTGAACACATGTCCATGTATATTCCATTTAAAGGAATAGTTATAATGACATTATATCCTGACTCTGTCCAATGGTAACAAATCCACATAGCAGCACCTCTAAAGCTCACTAATGAACAAATGATAACTTGATTGTTAAATCCATAAAAACGAAGTGTAAAAACAACAATTTTTGGCTTTCTGTGGGGTTGTGTGCAGAACTGTAGCTTGGCTGGATGCAGTGATTTTCTGGAGGTGACTTCAGCAAGCTGCTCGCTGACAAGACTCCAGGAAAGTGGCAGTGAGCTAGTTGTTTCCCTCCAGCTTCCAGTCTGCACACAAAGCTAAGCCAACCTGCGGCTAGTGGTAACTTCATATTTACCATACAGACATGAGACTGTTGTCAATCATCATGCTGTCAGTCATCATCGATCTCTGCCGGAATGCGAATAAGCATATTTCAAAAAATTATCCAACTAGTCCTTAAAGCATACATGGCTTAAGTCTACATCCATCTTTGGAGGCTAAAAATATGTGAGTGTGTGTGTGTGTGTGTGTGTGTGTGTGTGATCGTCTCTCGTGCTATCTGAGTCCTGTCTGTCTCGGCGGTGCAACATTCCATCCCAGATAAGGGACCTGACCTCTGACCCCTCATACAGTTCAGCCTCAGGTCAGTGCAAGGCTGCTCTTGTCACTCAGATTGGAAGAGAACAACTCAGCAAGTGGTAGTGAGCTGTCCATGAGTGTTTGAATGGTGGCAAAACAAGTGGGGGAGGGTTATGGTGGGATAAAGGAAAAAAAAAAGAAAAAGGGGGGGGGTAACAAAGAGAGGGAGGAGAGATAGGGAGCATGAACTGGGTTTAGACAGGACAATAGGTCTCCAAGTGACATTTGAGCTTTCTCTCTGCATGAACAGCCAGGCTATGGATTTGTGGGAAAAGATTCAGTGGAGGAATCTGTATTTTCTGCCAAAGAATGAAGCAGATTTAAGGATAAAAGAGTGGTTACTCACACCATTATGTCATAGCCTTTCCCCAAATATCTAAGCACTTTAATGCCCAAGCTTCAAGCATTACGTCAGCCTCAGTCTTTGGGTTGTATCACATACTGTAGCTGCACACAACACACGAAACCCTTTTAAAGGAATATTGAGAAAGATCGATACCACCCTAATACCTGCTGTTCAACATGCAGATGGAGCCAGGAGGCAGTTAGCTTAGCTTTGCATAAAAACTGGGAACAGGGAGAAACAACAAAAAAATTCTGTCTACCAGATCTTTTAGTTCACTAATCAACATGTTATATTATGTTTGTTAAATCTGTGCAAAACCCGAAGTGTCAAGTGGTGTGGATAATGAGATGGAATATTTCTTGGCTGAAGGCTTGTTACCAAGCGGCTGCTGGTCACTGCTCCAGGCCAGGAAATAGTTGAGCAACTGTTATTTTTGCACCTTAGTATTGATTGAACAAACTACATATAACATGTTAATCAGTGAGCTTTAGAGGCGCTTGTAGACAAATTTTGTCATCTCTGGAAAAAGCCAAGCTACCTGTTTTCCCCCGGCTTTGAGTCTTGAGCTAAGCTACACTAATCAGCTGCTGTCAAGTCAATATGTAGCGTCATACTGAGGTGACAGACAGAGAGCGGCATCGATCTTCTCATCTGACTCTCCGCAAAACAAAAAAAAAATGTTTTCTAGAATGTAGAACTATTCCTTTAACAACAACAAAAGTGGCGGTATGTCTGTGTGTGTGTTCACATACAGAAACAGACACAGAGAAGAGCAAACTATCACAGTAAACATGCATCACCTAAAATATTCAACCACTATTAACCACACAGTTTTCCAGTAGCCATTAGTTTCAGTTAATTACTGATTAAAAATGGACTTAACAAGGCACCCGCAAACGTGACATGGTCCTTTACCTCTTTGTAGTCATCGTTGAGGTAGAGGCTGGATGTCTGCCTGATGACATCGACATCATCCACTCCCTCCATATTATCCAGCGCCTCCCTCATCCTTCCCTCTCTCCTTGTCTTCCTGTCTTTTCCTCTCTACTCCCCAGTCAGTAGGTTAGTCCAGACCGACTCCTGAGGTTGGGTCAAGTCAGTATGCATCATATTGTCAGCAAACTCACCCCTGCCATGGGCTGACATAAAAAAAAGATCTACTCCTCTACTGGTAGCTTCTCCTTGTCTTTCTCCTACATGGTTTGACACTGTTAGGCTTTCACTTCCATCCACTTTCTGACTACTCCACTCTTTCCTATAGGATTCCTCTGTCGTTCTGCCTCTCCCGCAGGACTGTGAGAGCACAATGGTCAGAGGTAAGGCCCCTTTAGACCCTCCCTACCTTCTACCCCCTGGTCAGGGCGGCCTCTCACAGCCAGAGAGAGCAAAAGAGAGGGAGAAACTCACACTGCTGTTTTTTCCATTTTCACGCCCTGACGCGAGGACAGCAGCTGCTCGCAACCACTTTGGAAAGAGACACCTCAGGCATGGGATAGCCACGGTGTGTGTTTATGGCAATATACTTGTGTTGTGCGTGTCTGTGTGTGTGTTTAGATGGCTCCTGGTGTGTCTGGAGCCTCTCCTGGACACCATCTCTCACTGTCTATATTTATTCTTCTTCTATCACACCAATGTCTGCTTTCTGAATTTTTTTACTTTTAAGCTTCCTAACCCTCTTAGCTTACAATTCTGTGTATGTTTGTGACAGAGAGATTAACTTAAAAAAAGGAGATTAGCCCACATATTTGATGAGAAATGAATGTGAGAGTGTGTGTGTTTATGTAACAGAGGAGGTAGTGTGCTGCCTTCCTGCTAAGGTAAAAATAGTGCCCTGTCTGGACTCCAAAGCCAGCAGCCCCACCGCCCTGGCCAGCTAAATAAACCCTGACAGAGCACAATGGACCATTACTCTGGCACACAAACACACACACACACACACACACTCTCGTACGTACGTACAAAGTCCCTCACTCACTCACACACACAGAGATTGCTTGTGCGTTGTATCAGTGGCTTACATTTTCAATCTGAGCTCTCTGCGGTGTGTAATGATCTCATCTTAGCGAGACGTTATCGACCCGTGACTCATATATTTGTCATAGCCGCCCAGACAGAAAATTATGTCCACATACGGTCGCAGAATCACACTGCTGAGGAACATGATTTCACACATGCACACAAAACATCAACTGGCTACAGAGAAAAATGACAGGCATGACGGGGCATTGGAATACTGCTACCATGTTCAATTTCATATAAACCCATAATTCATATGCACCAACACAGGGGATCGCATACATTTTTATGGAGTCATGATTAAATGGAATGCATATTAGTGCAGGGTTGCAACAAAATAATTATTAATCTTTTGATTTCTTTTGCTTTACTGTTTAATTGTGACATCTTCAAATTGCTTGTTTCACCTGACTAACACTTTGCTCATTTAACACTTTATTTTATTGAGGTGGTTCTTATGTAGCAAGCTTGTGTTGATACAAAATGAGAAGCTCAGTTATTATATTGGCATGGTATTGAGAAATTTCAAATAAATTGCATTGTATAATCATCCCTGGTTATCAGTTAAAGGCTCACATATGGCTTGCTGCAAGGTTGGAATGAAAAAACATAGTATATCAGTCAAGTAATTGGAAATAAAACTGAACTAAACTGAAACAATGGCGTTCTTATAAGCCTTGGAGAAATACACATAATTTTAGCCCTGACCTTGAGCAGAGCGAAAGCTTTTTAAAAGTTGTGTACTTTTTCTTTGAAGCATCAATCCACCACCTGCAGAGTGATTCAGGGGATGAATCATATAAAATAGCCAGAGATCTAAGGGGAAGACAGGGATATCAGATAAGAAATAAAATAGCCAGCCAAGGACAAAGCAGATGAGAGGAGAAAGACGAGAAAGACGAGAGGGAGGAGAACGGCAGCTGATACTGATGAACATGAGTCACATTCATCCGTCAGGCTGCTGAGAGAGAGCGAGCGAAGAGTAACAGGAGAAAAACGAATCAGAGATGAAGACAGTTGGGGAATAATGCATTTGCATGATAGCATCAAAGACCATTTGAACACACAAACACATAGGCACACATGCACAGCGCATCACACACGCAGGGGTTAAATGAAAAAATAGGAAGTAGGTTTGGTTCAGTGTTGATCCCTTAGGATTATGGGTAGAGTACAGAGAATTGTCTGGCTGTCTCCTGAATCCACCCACACTGGATTGCATGCTGCTGGGGACAATACAGACAGCACACACACACAGACACACACACACACACACATACAGACACACCAATAAAACCGGTGTTAGTTGTGAGTGAGAGCGGCCTGTTTGGGGCTGAAGGGTGGGGCAGAGTCTGCCCTGCTGATTCTCTGCTTCATTACTGAGGCTGACTTCATAGTGAAGGTGAAGTCAGCGCTGATTCAAAGGGGACAGGAGGTCTAGAAGGGAGGGGGCTACCTGGGATATGTACGCACTGGAAGTCGGCAATGGGAATCCACAAACAACAAACACACGTATGCTCACAAACTTGCGAGTGTCGCCTCCATCACGGTTCAAGGGCAAAGACTGAGGTTACTTTCAGCTGCATATTTAATATGTTCACACAAGTTAATTCCTCTGATGCTAGACTGTCGGGTCAGCTGAGAGAGCCAGCAAACGAGAGAGAGAGAGAGAGAGAGAGAGAGAGAGAGAGAGAGACAGCGAAAGAGAAATAGAAAGAGAGAGAGACAGACATACACACACAGAATGGTGTATTGTTCCAAGTGAACAGAGGGCGACTGTGGGAGAGAGGGTTCCTGGCACCTCCTGTAAGCCTGCGATCCAAGGCCAATGGTGCTCTGTGTGTGTGTGTGTGTGTGTGTGTGTGTGTGTGAGCATGCATATGTTTGATGCGAGTGAACCTACACTTGTGATGCACTCTCCCTTTCTATCAGCCTCATTCCATGTTGGTTTATACGTTTCTGTGTCTGCAAACTGGCGCGCTGCTCCTTAATGTCTATGCGTGCGCTTGTGCCACATTAGAACACCAGATCACATTTACTGACACACATGAGAGGACTGCTACAGACTCTGATCTGATCTTATTTTGGAAAGCAGGAGGAAAAGAACGGGGGCTGCTACCATAGCAACGTGGCGAGAATTTCTCCATGGCGATGCTCTGTGTTCCAAACAAATTGGGCTGCGAAAGGAGCACGGGGCGGCCCATCGGGAAGTCTGCTAACTCACACAGAGGCCAGTGTTTGAGGGAGCTGGAGTTTTGACAAATTGTATAATTTTAGCATGAAGTATATGCTTGTCTTGAGTGAAAAGAGGCTTTCTGCACAGCAAAGGTGTGATATAACCCTCCTGTGCTCACAGGTCCCATATTCATCAACGTGCAGTGAAAAAAAGTCAAAATCAAGATACAAACACAGTCCTACAACACAAAAATCATAATTAATACAGAAACGTCACTTGTTTCTTTCTTTATACTCGGCCAGGAAATGTACATATTTTCCTATCCAATGTTCTGAACGCAGTAGTTTAATAGGGCAGGGCAATATGACCTAAAGTCAACACTGCTGGACATGTTTAGCATAGCTTAGCATAATGAGCTTGAAAATACGCCTTCACTGTGGTGCATTATATTTGTTTAATTTGGAGATAAATAGAAATGTAAAAATGACAGTTTACATGTTTCATGTTCATGTATGTAAATGTTTCTCGGCAAACTAGACTCATTTATTATGTCACTAATTTCATATTTGATTTATTGTCGAGCCTTATTGATTAATTCTTACATTCTAGCATAATCCATCAATGGTATCTACTGCGCTGCTAGTCCTCATTTATAATTCATCAGGCCACACCTCATATACTGTTACACTGACACGGGAGCTGGCCTTCACTCCTCTCCAGTCACGCATGAAAAACTGCATGAGCTTGTAGACACATATGCATAGCATAAATACACATAAATCCTCCCACACCAATACTGTGTGTGACAGGACTCAAAATTCAATCAGAGTTTCTAGGGCCTTGGCAAGCTGACAGTTTTCCTACGGCCCAGGATGACACACAGTGACCGTGCTGATAAATCTCACCATCGTCCCTCAACCTGCTGCTACTGCAGCACTGAGCAATATGGCACAGCAAGATTTATAGATTTACAAGAGAATCTGAAAACAGGAAGACATGTGACACGACACCTCAGCCCCTAGTAAACACACCGAGGAACAGCGTGCTTTTAGCTCACTTAAGCACTTAACAAAATGAAGCGCAGCATCAAGATGAAAGGGATGTTTTTTTTCTCCTCTTTTTGGCCTCGTGGTTTATTTGCAAAATTGACACAGCTTAAATCGACAGACGGTTTCGGTTGACTGTGGGTCAAACGGTTGCTTTATTGGTTCTTCTTGGGTCAGCCTGTGACTTAATTGGCTAATGGTTTTTGTGGGAGCTTGGCTCAAACATTATGAGGGTGAGCAAACGGAGAAGGACAGATGCTTTCCACATTTCTTTCCCTTCCGCTCCTGTCTTTTCTCTCGTTTTTGCCGTAAACAACCAACAGCCAAAGACAGAAACACGAGGGCCACACCTTATTTAAAGAAGAAGAAAACAACAACACTGATAACCAAAACAGAGATCACCTCAAGACATAGACTGTCCCAGGGGACAAGCAGAAATACAGGGACAACACTCACCCTGCCTACCTCCATCTTTTTCCACTTTATCTCTTTACTCCTTGTCCATGTTATTTCCTCATTAAACCCCTCACTCGTTCCCTCACCTCCTCTGTTCTTTCCCACATCCCTCGCTGTGTGTGTGTGTTGTATGTGTGTGAGGGGCGCTGTCTGCCTGCTGGTTGCCAGGTTACCAGTCTAATTGAGGGGCCTCTAGAGATTCGCTGTTATCAGAGCCTGAACCCTCTGTTCCGCTTACCGCGCTCATTCTTTCTCGTACTCCATCCATCTCTATTTTTTAGTACATCCCTTGCACTAAAGCCATCTCAACTTCCTTCACTTCCTCACACTGTCAGTAAACTTTTTTTTCAACACCTCCCTACATTTTGATTCCTTACATTCATCTGATGTCAGTTATTTTTCCAGTCTCGCTATCACATATTATCTCAGTTGCCTCAGAAAGTACGTCATTCTCATTTCGCAACCTCAGCCTGTGTTGTCAATACTTCTCCTGCTACCGTTTCATCTCTGCCTTTCATCTGTTGTCTCCACTAGCCCTTTGGCATCACTTTTCTCTGGTTATCTGCTTTCTCCTTCCATCCTGCCGTCTTTGTGTCGCTCCATCTAGCTTTTATCTACCATGAAACATGACAGGAAATCCTTATCCCCTTATACAACTAGTCCCTCACCCACACAAGCACAGATCCACCCTCCTGGCGTGCAAATACAAATATGCAGAACTTGCACCAAGATTAATAAATTCTGTTGTTAAATGATTTGAGCTTTTTGATGTTTTCTAATAGCAAAAATCCTCATGGCACTTAATGAATTCCCAAACATAATCTCAGGAATTAAGAGGATGTGCACAGAACTGACAGGGGATCAGCTTTTATGAATTTTGATTATACCAGAGAGGTGAGGACTTACGATTGTTAGCACCCAGCTTGAAGCCCTTTAACTAAGTTAAAACCACAAGACTACATGAAAAACAGCGGCGCACACTACAACAATCATGTGTTTCCAGTGTATATACCAAAATGCTAGTCCATTCAAACCAAAAGGAAATGTTGGAGGACAGAATTTGGACTCTCAAGTTTCATGTTGATGAAACACTTTAAACACATTAACAAGGCCCATTCATCTCTCCAGGACCCTCATGTTTCCCTCTCATCACTTCCCCTGCAGCATTTTGTGAATCGCTCCCTGCTTCCACACTTGCAACTTCCCATCAAAGAAGCTCCATCTTTACCCCTCAATGCCTCCCCTGGCATATTCAGCTCATCTCTTTCTCCTTTCATCTACCTCTCAGCTTGTTCCCACTCTCCACCTCCACTGCATTGCAGACTTTCTTCCCTCGCAGAGCTGGTTATGGAAAAGCGAATGTACAGCTGTGATGCACTAGCTTTCCTTTAATCATGTCTGCTTCATTCCTCCCAATTCCTCGTTAGATAAAGTGGGACACTGCTGTCACATGTCCCACCAGAATCACAAACACTCATAAACATGTACGCACACATACACACAGCACTCCGAGCAACCATTCACATTTAAATTCTCTTTATCACTATGTTGTCTGCACCATGCACTGAATTACAGGCATCCTCTACACGAACCTCACAGCACAGAATACATTCACTCACACACACAGTGCAGTCATGGCACTATAAACTTGCAGTTACATACACGCATCATGCCTCCTTGACATGGATAGATGAGGCTGATGAGGAGGAGGTGGAGGGGAGGTAGGACATTATTCGCCTGAGTCAAGTGCTCGCTTAGCAACCAGCCAGCCATCAGATTCACAACACAATCACGTAACCACAAACGACAGAGAAATAATCCCACACAGGTCTGAGTCTCCGCAATGACACACCAGTCCTACACATGTGCAACAATATCTTGGTTTCAACATGACATTCAAGCACTTATGACACATTGAAGTGAGGAGACAAACATGTAATCCAGTCAGTGAAGCTAACAACAAAAAATCAGCTTGTGTCTGTTAAAATGGGAAAAGAAATTGTTAGTTAAATTAGATAAGTGCAATGTGTCATTTAGCTCTGAGAACTACCTGGTAAGAACAGTTTTCCTGGTGGACCATCCTTCACAGCATCCTAGAGAGGAGCTGGCTGAGCTCTGGGAACAGGAGCGGGACTGGGATAAGATTCCCAGCCCTGCAGTGGTATTCCAGTGGAGCGGAGAGGAGAAGAGAGGAGGGATCCCACCCCGTCCTTGATCCAAACTAAAAAAATCAATTCTCCTGCTTGCCAGTCAGTTAACTCTTCACCCTCAGCCTTCTATCTCTGTTTTCTGATTGTTTTCTGGTCTGTCTGTTTGTTAGAAGAGAAGGGCAGGGTCTGAGCGCTGCTTCCCCAAAGCCAAAAGAGGGAGGGGAGTGAGAGACTGGAGGAGGAGTGTAAGAACGGGAGAGAGAGAAAAAAGAGGGAGGGAGGGGAGCGGTGAAAAGCAGAGTACACTGCCGGTCGCCTTTCAGCTGTCTGGTTCGGACTGAAAAGAGGGAGGAGCTGTTGGGCTGAGTGTATGCAGAGTTGGCCAGTAGGGAGAGGCGATGGTGGAAAAGGGAGGGAGGGTGAGGTTGGTGTGGGTCAGGGTCGGAATGTCACTCTGCTGTTTCATATGGAGGCATGTCAGACAGAGACAGAGAGAGAGAGAGAGAGAGAGAGAGGAAGAGAAGGGCAGAGGAGTCACTTTCTCAATTAACCTTCATCTTGATCTCTATTTATGCTGCATGAATAGCCAACAAAGGCGGGATGCCACAGTACTTTAAAACTCAAACTAAAACAGTGTGTTTGCAGTGTGCAAATGTGTTTTTAGCATCAACTATCCAACAATGTCAAGTACCAAAAGCTGGCATTGAACATCTGGTCAACCACTTCTGAATTTATCAGACAGATCCTCATTTAAAAACGAAATCTAGACAGTTTCAGCAGATTTATCCAGGCAAAGATGTGTCACTCACTGATGTGTGCTTGTGTCATGTTTGCCTCACTGTGTAAAAGTACACTTTAGGCATTGAATGGCATGTACATCTTCCCCTCATTCTCTGTTTGTCTCTTTGTAGGATTATAATCCCATAGTGGCAGATGGCCTGTCGATAATCCAAATGCAGGCCGGCCAACTCGGATAATCTCTCCCTTCTCCATCACTCTATCCATTCCTCTATCCTGACTTCTACCCATTACCGTTATAAATCCATCTCTTTGTTCTATGTCTCATCCATCATGTGATTTCACTGAGACGTAAACATCATGCGTGATGCCTGTTGAAATGTTTGTATTGGGGCATCATCACATTATTTACAGATTATTTAGATTGATTAAATTAAGTCAATTTTATATAGCCTTAAATCTATACTTAGATTTGATAATGAAATAAATATAACAAGGGAAAAAGACACAAACCCACAAACGGAGAAACATAAATACACTAGTATAATAACTAAGTCTGTAAAATGAGTTCCTTGTTTTGATCTATCAACAGCCTGAATCAAAATTATATCAAATTAAAACCAAAGCTTCGTTTCTGGAACACGCATTTGAACTATTAATCACTCACTGATTAAACATTCACTTCAAACATTTCTGTTGTTTGACCAGTTGCAAGACCAAATATTTCAGCGCAAATCCTCCATTTATCCAGAACTGTAGGCGCTGCCTTAATTTTCCTCCACTGTCAACACTCCCATTAAAGCAGTGGAACAGCTTTGCACCAGAATGTGGGGAATGTGGCGTCCTGATGCAATTAAATCATACATCTGTTTCAGCTTTCATTTTTGTCTTTTTTGGCAAACTAGCTAGGAACACACACCCTGTTATCTCATCCCTCCCCTCAGGCCAGATCTCTCTATCCGATATTGATCAACGTTGGGTGACGCTGCTTTTCCCGATAAGACCACTCTTGGGTTTAATGACCTGGAAGTGGATCGATGAGCTCCCTGCTCTGATCTCTCTGCTCAACCCTGCACATCACTGGCTTGGTTTTGGCCTTCTGTGCGGTGCCCAGCTGGGGCAGACTGGAACAGCGCCCATCTTGTTACACTAACCTTGGATATAATTATCTGTGCATGACCTTGACCTGTGAGGAACAGGTCAGGTTTTCTTACACTGAAAGCTACCAACTGGGCCTCGTCAAAGCACTCTTAAGCTTATGATGAGTTTATGGGCATACAGCCAGAAGGGGGGTAGACACTAGAGGGATTAAAAAGTGGCTGGTGGAGAAAGTCAAACATATAGCATGTCTACAGGATTGAATCTTTCCTCCAATTCAGTGTCTATATTTTCAATACATTTTGATTTGATCTCACTTTAACATCAGAATTCTCATCTGAAATTTGTTATGCAACCCAAGGGTTTCACTGTTTCACACAAGGAACAACAAAAAACAATTCAAATATTTAACCAGACAACAAACAATACTTCAAACAAACAATACATATGACGTCACTGGCATAAATTGTCGCTTTGTTACATGAGATAATGGTGCACGCCAAGCTCAGGCACATGGGAGTGGGTGCACTATCACTTGTGTAAATGTGTGTATTCATTTTAATGTGTGTATTTATTTCTTTTTTCTATTGCGATCTTAATTTTTGTTTTCATATATCCTGTCTTGGCTGTTGCAACACCTGAGTTCCCCCCATGGGGATCAATAAAGGATTATGTGATCTCTTCTTATTCTACACACATATGTGTTTCTGCTGGATTCACCTGTCTGACACATTAGCCAACACAGCATGATGAATATTTAGTATAAAAGGGGTTGTAGCTATGAATTTGCTTGGGTACTTACTGCCTTCTAGAGATGCACAATCACAGGATAATAACTGGTGACTTGTAGTGGACTTTGGCTGAACAGCAACTTAGTGTGGATACTTAGAAATATGGTGCCAAGTATATGACTCAACCTGTGCTCTTAAGGTGTTTGTTAAGTGCTTCCTTCGACAGCTTCTGAAACCTCTTGCCTTTTATATGTGCTCACATGGCTCTTTGTACGTGAGCTTAAGTAGTGGACATCAAGATGGAAGCCAATTCCCTGTAGTGAGGAGTCCACAATGTCATGCAGTGGATCCGGCATTAAGATCTTTGCAGCTTCAGACATATTAAAGCCTGATGCTGTTCCCTTTGGAATACAAATGCACAGGACTGATTTCTCTCTCTGATGCACATGCACACTAAGGCAAGTGCACTCACACACACATACACGGGAGCAAGAAACTTTGATGTTCAACATCTGTGAGCCATGCTTTGATACAAGACGCCACAGCACCCCCCTTTCTCTCCTCTATCACCATGGCAGCAGTCAGTCCAAAGACACCCCCCACTGACCTTCACACGGTTGTCAAGGTTACAATCTGAGTCACAATACAGGTGGAGACCGAGAGGCACCTCTTTATCCACCCCAGAGAAGGAAACGTACAATACCCAGACTGTAGAGTGTGTAGCCCCTGATTCTCAAATTATGAGTAATAGCAAAAAATGAAAAAACACACGGGAAAAAAATCCAAAAACTAAGATTACGTAAGTGGCCTAAATCAGCACAAAGAAGATTCAGAACAGAGATCATTAACTGGAGACAGGGGGAGACAACAGGCAGGCAGGCAACAGTTTGGCCTCCCACACACTGGCTACAGTATGAGATGTTTGTCTGGGTGATGAAACTCTAAGAGCTAAAAGACAAGTGCCTTTATGCTAAAATACAGCTTATGCTGATTCTAATGCCAAACTTTGACAGAAGTACGTAATTTATTCCTGCACAGAGCAGGAGATATTGCTGTTATGTGTGTCACTCTTGCTGTGAGGGCGTGTTGTAATACACACTGAGCACTAGAGCAGCTCGTCTCATCCTCGTTTTCCTCCTCTCATCCCGCACATCAAAACAACACTCATGTGGGACTCTGTGTATTTAACTCTGCGATGTGGGCATATTTATAGATGCACAGAGAAATAATGAATACCTAATCATAAGTCACTGATAACTGAGTGAATAACATGGTTCACTCTACTGTACTCTACTAGTCGGATGCAAAGAGAGGAAATGATACAGTAAGTGGTGAATAATGCCTCGTAACACTCTGCACAGCTCATGGAAAAAACAGGGCTCTGGGTCACGCTGTGACGCCTACTCCCTTTCTCTGACAAACAGCTTACCCACCCTCTTTTTTAGCCTCCTTGCCATCCACCCCTCCGTCCTCTCTCTCCGGCCTTTCGGTGTAGCTACATTTGTCTTCTTTTCACCACTTTTTTTTTTTCATCTTCCTCCTCCTTCCTGCTCTACCTCTTTTTCTGCCTCTCTCTGCTTCTCAGCAGGAAGAGAGGAGCACAGATGCTTTTAGCGGGCTGACATTTTGTGCCAGTGTAAAAACACTGCATAGCAAAGCAGGTTGGCTCAGTGTGAGGGCCAGATTCTGGCGGTAATGAGCTCGCTCTGACAGGGAGGAACTGATGTGGAAGGCCGGAGAGTGTATATATGTGTGTGTATGTGTGTGTGTGTGTGCGTGTGTGTGTGCTCAGTCTTATGATCAGCCACCAGAGGTTGTGCTAATGAGGACTGTCTATAGTTGGTGGTGGAAGGACTGAGCATGCTGTGAGCACCAGGCTGATACAATATTTGTTTCACATTTTCAAATGCATCAAAAGATTTGCATAACAACTGAGTAACTGACCAGCTGACCACCAATTACACAATTACACGTGCAATGACAAAGTCTATTATGAAGCGGGAGTTGTGAGCCACACTGAATAATGAGCAGCTGAGACAGAATACATTTTTTTCGTATGCTTCTTGTTGTCTTGACGACAGAATAAGAAAATGGGGAAAAAGAAAATCATGAAATGTAGAAAGGAATGGACTTCAGTCTATTGCTAAAAAGATTAGCTGATTACTTCACAGTTTAAATGATCAGGCCGTTATTCAATTAGTTGATTAACAGAAAAGTAATTATTTTTCTAAAAACAAAAATGGCAAAAATTCTCTGATTTCCATTCTCAAATATGAAGATTTATACATGATTGTGGACTGAATATTTTGGGGCTTTGAACTGCGGATTGCATAAAATTAAATATTGTGAAAATATTTGATTTCTATTTTCAAGCATCTTGATTAATCAAGAAAATACTGCAACTGGCAGATTCATTAATAAGCAAAATAACAGAAGCAGCCCGATGCCAATAATGTAGTGTATCACCAGAACAATAATTTTTCAAAAATGCTAAACTTTCCCTTGTTCCAGCTTCTCAAATGTGATTATTTTCTGCCTTTGTTTGTCTTGTGTGAACTGAATGTTTTGAGGTATTGGGACAGTTGGTTGGACAAAACGAGTAATATGAGGATGTCATGTCAGGCTCAAGGAAATTGAGCCTGACATGCACTTTTTCAGTATTTTCTGACATTTCACGTTTAACTGATTAAGAGGACAATTAGATGCAGCTGTACTTTAGTCCGATGGAATGATTAAATTCTTGTGTTGCGGGTATGTGAGGAGGTAAAAGCGTTCTGTTCTCTCTGCAACAGATGAAGCTCTCTGCATGACCTGGCATAAAGTCTCTGTCTCTCTCTCTCTCTCTCACACACACACACACACACACACACAGAGTCACATGAACAGACTAACAGCTTAGATAACACAGAGTCAGAAGCATGGAGACAAAAATACCCTTGGTTTGTTGGGGTCTGTGTGGGTGTGTAGACATGCCTTGTATTTTTAGCCTGATATAAACAGACCAAGTTCACAACCTACTTCTCTACCTCTTTCTCTCCCTCTCTCTCTCTCTCTCTCTCTCTCTCTCTCTCTCTCTCTCTCCCTCTCTCTCTCACACACACACCCACACTCTATAATTAAGAGCAGAGAAGACGAGTGTTTCATGTTTCAGCTCCACCCAAATGACCACACATGTCCGTGCAAGCACAGACACAAACACAGCAGGCCACTGTGTGTGTTTGTCTGACTCCACCCTTTATTCTGCCAACAAGACACAGGAGAGGTGATGGATAGGAGTTTAAAATCCTTCACTGCTTGGAAAACGTAAACTCTTTTGCTCTCCGTCTCAGTTTCCAGCTCCAATTCTCGTTTGGTTTTTTTCGACCTCCTTTGGCCCTGCTCTTACTTATGAAGACGGTCTGTGTGTGAGTGTATGTTTGCATGTGTGTATCTGACTGTGCTCCGTACTGACCGCAGTGACTGTGCAGTATGAGGACTGACACAAACTTATAACATTAGAGGCCGTCTCCTCACTGCTACATAAATCCCCATTTCCTCCACAGCATGCTCTGCCACTCACAGCCTGCGCCCGTCTTTGATAGTTTTCATAGGGTGGAGAAGGGGAGCCAGGCGGAGGGGGGAAAATGGTCTCCTGCTGTATTTTGGCTGTGTGAGAACATTAGGCTATAATGCTTCCTGACAGCTTGAGGAAGAAGACAATTAGCTGGGAACAGGAGTGGGAATGGTAGCGAAGGACAGGGGGTGTCTGGAAGAAAGGAAGAAGAAAAGAGAAGAGGAAGGTGGATTTTTGCGAATGTGTGCCAAAATGACTGTGAGACTTGGTATAAGCTGACTTCCATGCCAGATAGGATATAACACATGTTGAAGAGGGGTTTGACTCACAGACTTGGATGAATCACGGTTGAATGAATCAGAGGAAGGGTGTGTTGGTGTGAGTTTTCGTGTATCAATCAAGATGATCAAGCAGACAAACAGGAGTGGAGTGTGTAGCTGTAGGCTACGCCTTTCCACATAAGTCATTTCATCGCCAATCACTGCAGCATCTTATCTCTATCTCTTGGTGACATGACTCTGGATCGTTAAACACACTAGCAAAGGTGAAATCCTCAGTAACCTTCCACTAAGTGACCAAACAGGAAGATTTGTCAGTCACCTATGGCAACATTATTACTCATCGATACAAAAAGGTTTGTGTGTTTTTGTGTTTGTTTACCTGCACAGATCAGAAGAGATTATCAGGCAGCTGATTAAACTGTACTTTGACACCAGATAAGAGCAGTCTAGGCACTCCCGTCTGGGCTGCCTCTGAGACTTGAACCCATGGTACTTCTTGGACGTATGTATTTCACCTGGTTGCAGTTTGTATGTAGAGTAAGCAAGTAGAACTTTTTGACAATACCGAGCAGATCAATCTAAACAGAAGATTTTTTTATTTTACCCATTTAAGGCAGTTTGTTCGAATGTTTTGCTGATGCCCTTTCTGGATTGCTCTCAATTTGTATTCCAAATGTATGCAACAAGAGCCTCTACAGCAGTTTGCTACAGGTTTGCTTTGTTTGTATCTCTGAAGTGTTTTTTGGATTTCCTCCTCCATGCAGAATGCATGTGCATGCACTTGCCACTCACTTGTAGTCTAGGCGTGTGCAAGGTGAATTTTAACAGAGGACCCGAGGTGACGTGAGGTATCCAGAGGCAACACAAACATTTTGATCAGTTGGGTTTTTGTTGCTGCCGGTTCTTTGAGCTCAGCTTGGTGTGTCACATAATTTTTTTTTTCTGAACCTCAAGGTAGAGGAACATTCAAAACAGGTGTGTAGCACACGGCTTTGCTTATTCAAAGCAAGATTCAAATACATGTGCACTGCATATTTCTTGATATTCTTTCAATGCCAGAAAGGAAGAAAATAGAGGGCTACCAAGTAGCAACCCACATATGGTCAGAGTCCTGCCAGCGTGAACCTACTCTTTGTTAAAGGGTCACACAGAGCATAGTTCTGAGGAAACTGAGATGCATGGACAGAAAAGCAGTGGGCTCTTCTATATGTTCCATTCTGCTTATATTTAACTATTCAGTTACAGACAAACTGAAAAGACAAAATGTCACAGGAGAGGAATGTAGTGCCCTAGGCTATAATTACACTGGGAGGCCTTTGCCAAACAATTCATCTTACTTTGAGTCTGAACCTTTTGAAGTTCTGTCCTGGTTTGACTACAGCCACATCACATGCACATGTATTGTAGAAAAGGATCTGACAAAATGGACAGAAAGCACATTCATACAAATTTTAAAAGAGGTACCACTGAGCTTTACCTGGGTTAAGTGCCCGACTTGCTGTGAGGAATCCAAGGTTAAGCTAAGATGAAAAATACTCCACTGATGAAAAAAGAAAAAGAAAAAGAACAAAAACATCTACCACCACTGGCAGACTGTCAGGATACCACGAGAAGAAAAAGATATCCTTTGATTTAGTGAGGTGAGTGTGAGCATGTGTGCGCGTGTGTGCGTGTGTGTGTGTGGACTAACTGGAGACAGAAAAATCTTTGACTCTGAAGCAGAGGCAGCGTAGTCAGTGTGTGTAAGGAGAGTGTGTGAGCAAAGGGCCGGGCGTGTTTCAGCTGGTACCGGCACATACACGCACACACTCACATGAGGAACGGTGGTTAAGCCTAGGAGGCTGGACCAGACACCGGAGCCTCAGAGGGCGCTCTGCACACCTGGCAACAGCCCCCCCCCCCCCCCAATCTCTGAAACCTCCTCCCACTTCCTACCCATATATATACGTCGACTATCTCCTCCTCCAACTTTCCACCCTTTTTTTTGGGCTCACTCAAACCACATCTCTGACCCCACAAACCTCCGTCATCCTCCACAGGTTCTTTTTGATCCCTCCTATCAGTCTTTCCCTCCAGAGCTTTGCTACTCTCCTTCAGATTTACCTGCTTTGTTTCCTCGTACAGGACCTAGTGTGACTACTATACACGCATTGTTTGTGCCTATTTATACCTACTATAACTGCACACAAGACTTCTCAAACCCCACAATTTCTTCCCTCTCCTGCTCTCGCCCGCTTTCCCTCTGTGGTGAAGTACTGGTGAAGTACTGGGTGAAGGTAGTAGTTAGGTTGTTAGTGGAGGGAGGCGAGCACAGTTCAACTGCTGAACTTGGACATAATCACAGAGCACTGAGTGGCGAGAGAGCAAAACAGAGAAACCTCTCTCTGCTTTTGCTCTTTTCTCTAACCTCTCTCTGCTTCCTCTTCTTTTCTAAAGCCCTTGAGTGCTTTTCTGGGGCAGAACGCCCCACACTTCTACAATTCAGTTCAGCTCTTGGCCTTTTTACTGTTTCTGTGGTGTGCTTGAACAGCACTTTCCAATTAAGTAGATGTTCATTGACCTGTTACTTGCTCTGACAACTGGAAACAGACAAAGGTAAACTGTCACATCCATCCTAACAGCACAGAGATTTTACATTTTGAAGTTGTCCAACTTTCACTGTCCACGTGGCAAACCTTTCATAAACTATGAGCCATTTGTAATTACATTTATTACATAATTTTGCATAGCATTTATAGAAAGTTGGGAAACTCACCAGAAGCAGAAATAAAAGATGGTGAAAAACTGGCTGCATCACAGGCCGGCATATCCTGACTTTTATTTCCTATAAGTCAAGACCCAAAGAGAAAGGATCCTACACTTCCCATAATACAAATTGATGCAGATTTTCCATTAGACCTTTCCAAACTCCATGTGTCCATTTTTTAACAGTTAAAATTCTTACTTAAAGCTCCTCCATAGCTACAAAAGGCATACCAATAGTTCACCTTTAATACAGTGGCAGCGGTGCTAAAATACAACATGTAAGCATGTGTATGGTATTCAGGGCCAATGTGCTTAGTCTTTGTACTGGACTGTGTGAACTGTGTATTATGGATTTCACAGATGTCATGAAGCATGAGTGAGTCAGTATGTGAACCAGTGCCTAATCAGCTTGACTGCATGACTTCTGTCATCTGTTTGCTACTTAACGCGTTTGCTCAGTGCTTGATACTGTATGAAACTATGCACTGATGTGCAGTAAATGCTCTGGCATGATTAGGAGATGTTCATCTGGTGTGTTTGTCAGAGAGAGAGAGGGTGAGAGAGAGAAAGAGCTCTTCTCTGTAGTTTTACACTAGGAGTGGTGCTGCAGGTCTGAGCATAGGCCCTGTCTGTGTAACCAGAGTTTGCCCATGGGGTATCTTTAAATTGTGTGAGTAAGTGTGGGCGTGTGTACTTTGAGATTGAAAAAGAAGTAGCCTCTAGGCAAAGATCTGATACTTTTCCAGTATGCACCTTAAAAACACACAGGTAAATTTCTGAATACAGATAGCCTTCTATGTAGACCCGCCCTATCGCTATCTCAAGACTGGCTCGAAGAATAATATTATTGTTTACCTTTGAGGGGAGCTAAATGGAGGGTTAGGGTTAGAGTTAGCCCTGGTGTACTTGAGGTCCCTGTGGGCCCCTCTCTGCCACGCGACTCCAGACTTCATTAGAAACAAATTACGAACAGGTCAGCATGCCCCTCACCCTCATGAATCCTCATGACCCCACGTCCACAGCCTGGAGGCAGACGCTGAGATTACAGCAGCTGGAAAACCACACCCTAACTAAACACACCTGCTCCAATATAACTGGCTCAAAAATCCCCAACATTCTACTAAGTGTGTTTAAATCTTATGGGACAAGGCTTAATTGTAAAAAATACACAGGAAATAGGCCTGTAACACCGGAACTTGTAGTGTTTACATTGTGTGGATTAAACAAACATGATAAATAGTGTTAATTAGGGAGCTTCAGAGGAGCTGGAAGATGTCAAACTATTCCTTTAAATGTAACTAATGTAACTTTTCAAAGACCCGCAGACTCTCCTTTGATTCAACCATGTCTTCGACCAGACTGTGCAAAAGGGACTGTTGCCATGGAGATATGGACGAGACATCCAGCATGCAGGAAGAGGTCTCAATGCTAGTGGCTGTATGTGCATCCTGTCTGTTGCACCGTGCGTCTGGTTTACAGCAAAGTTTCAACGGATCCATATTCAAAAACTTTCTTATATACAATACAAGCAAATGTGTGCATGTGGTGTACTGCAGCTACTGCATTTGACTAGAGACCGGCTAAACCAGCCTCCAGGCACTTAGCGACCACTACAGATTATTAACTTTGAGCTTCACTGTGTCCCGTCTGTCTAAAAGCACAGATGCTTTTGAAGCTCTACTGAGGCATGAATATCTCCGTCCCCCTGGACCCCAGCAACATCCCAGACAGACAGACCCCTCCATACATCAACACACGCATCATCTCGCCGGCGGGTCCCGCCTGAGTGGATGACTAAATATTTAACAACATTTTAAAAGCACCAGCCCCTCCAGGGTGTCTGCTAAGTCCTGCAAATTTAAGAATTAAGAAACTCAGATGCCCCATGACATAGAAAGACACCGGGAAGCTCTTGTGGGAATGTCTCACTTCCTAAATTGACACTTGACTGCTTTTGTGCTCTCCTTAGCAGGTTAGCAGAAGGCCAATAGAGTTCAGAGACAGGACTGAAGAAAAATCAAAAGGTCAAATTACGCATCAGAAGTTACATCACGGATTGTACTGATATGATCCATGTGATGGGTGTTCCTCTACAGAGGGAAATGATTTTAAGAGTGGGATTGTGTCTCCTGTCTCTTCTGCTCCCTGCTCAGGTGAGATTACATGGTTAACTCCTGTTTCTTATCTGCACAGGACATCAAATCTGAGGCCTGCTTTTTCTGAAGGTTGGTTTTTCCTTGTAATACGAGAGACAGTTGGAAGTGGTATTTTATCACCATCAGGACCAGACTATCTCTATCTGCCACGCCAGGCCTAGTCTACAGTACCTTCACGTACACACATGTAAGACACCAGCAGAGCCCAAGAATGAGTCTATGGTGAAGAAAATGCATGTGGATGTGTGTGTGTTTGTGTGTGCAGAAGATATTGGCTGCATGTGGAGACAGAAGCTCTCTTTCAAGAGATTTTCCTCCACCCAGGTCAATTATATCACAGCCCACTGCCTGGGGAGAGAGAGCAGACATTCCCCAGACGAAAGCAAGCCAGGAGGTGACCTTCTCGTTTAAGATGGACAGCAGGTAATGAACGTTGACACAAACACACAGCCATGTGGCCTGACTTGCCCGGTCCTAAAGATACCATCTTCCTGTCCTTTCCTCCCCCTTTCCTTCCTCTCATCCCCCACTTCTCCCGCTGCATTCCTGACATGCCTCAGGGAGACAGAGGGGGCCTCCAGGACAGACAAATAGAGACACACAACACACACAAAACACTCACAATGGCACTGGCTGCAGCCATTGTCCGTGTGCACTGAGGAAAAGGTCTTGGTACTTGCATACCAAAAGAGGACACCAATCGCCCTTTTCTCAAACACACATTTGCCCTCGCTTAGCTTTTCTCAGTGACATAAAAGCTGAAACTGTGGCTGCTGTAAACAATTTTCTCCTGCTCCACCCTAAACATTTTAAAAGCTACACCCTTTTGGACTCACAGACTAATAATACACCATAAACTCTGTCTGGAACTGTGATTTAAACTCAGTGATGACATGAGATTGAAGTGAATCGGTACAGCCTTTAGTGCTGGAGCTGCTGGTCTGACAGACCTGCAGCAGCTTTCTGCAGTATGTCAATGCAACACTGACCTCTTCTGGTAGCAACACCACATGGCCACAACAAAAGAAAACAAGGATTTTTCAAATAAGGTTTAACACGTAAAGGACTGTGAGATCAACATCAAATCTCTGTTGTAGAAGTTATTTGTCTAGAATCATCAAATAATAACAGCTATTTGCTGAGATACTGTTAACTAATACAAATATGACACTCCTGCATTTCTGTGAGTGACTAAGTCTAGTTTGCTAGCACTGCTGGACTTGCAGACATTCTCTGAAACAGTGTTTCCCAGACTTTCATGATGTCCAGGTCAGTAGCTGGGCCACATAGCTTAGCGCTACATTAACCGATTAATCCCTCCTCTTTACTGCAGCTAACCTAACCTAATTTTTCCAGGGTCCATCTGACATGAATGACTGCTGGATTACAGATGCCCACCAGAGCATGGGAAAACTAAGAAAAAATGTTTGGGATAACCTTTGGCACACAATAACAGAATAAACCAGAAGAACATACAGTAACACTTGTAGACACTTACAGAGGTGTAGTTGGTCTTGCCCATGTTGTGGTTCTGGTTATGGTTGAGGTTCTGGTTCTCCTGCTCTCTGCACTGCAGCCCAGCCAGGTGTCTCTCCAGGGCTGCCCAGTCCATGGTGGGCAGAGGCTCCTCCTCTACACCCTCCTCTTTGTATCCCCCCATCCGCCCCCCAGTCCCTCCTCCTCCTCCTTCTCCACCACCACCCGTGCCAGTGCTGCGGCTCCCCCTGCCCTGACTGGAGCTGCGGCGTCTGGTCTTGGGAGTCCCTGTGCCCCCCTGTGGTGTACCGGGGGAGTGGAGCTGGTTGTTCCTGGGCAAAATCAGATTGCCGTTCTGTTTCAGTTCCTCTGGGACGGCTGCGACTGATGTGGCAGTGTGTCCGCTGGGGGCCGGGAGGGGCGGAACGGTCTTCACATCCTGGAATTCTTCGGCGAGGCTGCGACTGTTCACTGTCTTCCTGCAGCCTTCGTCAAGGCCGTCAACCCCCACAACACTTCCTCCGCCTTCCTCCTGACCCGGAGGCTGTGGAGAGGTGTAGTCCTCTCCGTACTCACTCTCCCACTCCTCTATCACCTTCTTTTTATACTCTTGGTAGTCCTCGTCCTCCTCATAGTCCTCTAAGGTGACCAAGTCCAGAGAGGGGGAGGATTTGTAGTCCTCCAGTGTGGCCAGATCAAGAGAAGGGGAGCAAGGTGTAACCTTGTTGGAGTTGGACTCTGAGCTGGAGCGACTGGATGCATCGCTCCCCAGGTCCATGCCATCCTCCCGGTAATCCTGCAACAACAAAGAGAAGAAGAGTGAAATTGAGGAACATGTATGTAGAACTGACCAAGAGCGTAAAAGAGTTGGACAGGGAGACAGAAAAGGGAGGAAAGGAGGGAGAAGAAGAGGAAAATGCAAAGAGAATTTAGGGAAGTGTGTAGACTCAGATTAGTCACACCAGTGTTGTGGTTTGAGACTGGCAACCACAAAGCACTTCCTGTCCCAGAGGAACTTCCTTTCTGCACAGAATTACGCAGCCACTGTCTCTCTTGGACTTGTCAAGCCTTCTGCTACACAACTGTACCGCTCCAAAGCTTCCCAGTCTTACTAAACTGTGCTAACTGATTATACATTCCTCTGTATTGCTGAACGTGTACGTGTGTGTGTGTGTGTGTGTGGGCTTGTGCAACACTTGACACACACAGCGAAGGCGGAGTCCGTGTGGCTGGATGTGTCAGAATAATATCCCACCACCCACTGCTACATCTGCACAGCACCACAGGGACAAAACAGGGTGTTATGAGGGGCGAGAGTGAGTGACACTGACATGTCAATACACAACACGCCACAGTGTGACACGGACAGATGAGTCCAGAGTTTGTTGTCTAACCTTGACTATGTTGCTCCCGCAGAGCCCCGATCGCCGCCTGGCTGATTAGTTCACAGCTAATGAAAATGTCTGCATTGTTTACAACCCTCCACAAATCTCCACCTGACCTGAGCCTTCTCTTGCGGAGTTATCAGTCTTTTCTCCACAGGAGCACATTATCATAGTATCTCACACCACTTTTAAAAGTTAATGAAAAGCAGGGAGCAGCAAAATTTCTCTCAGGGCAGAGAGAAATTAACGACACATTCCTACGTGATCCACATTATGAGTTGCTCTGGAATAGAAATTAATTATGAAGATTGCTGATTACTGGTTTAGACCATGAGGACTTGCAGTGATTTTGCCCCTTGCACATGACTCAAGAGGAAGAAACGGCAATCCACCCAGTGCTCTCCCAATGATAACAAGCTTTCTTGAGTTATAGCCACTGGACCACACCTGTGCAGACGCCGGCTGTTGACGTCAAAGGACGATGCAGAAAATGTCTATGTTGGGCAAAGCAATGTGACTCAGCATCTTGGGGACTAGACACAAATTGCTGATGCACTGTGGAGACATAAACCACCTTATGCTGAGAAACTTGCATTTCTCAAAGAAATACTAACAGGTCAAAGAGAATAGGGGAGAAGCTGCTGCAGGGATGAAGGTAGCTGCACAAAATGGGCCACGAATG